>NC_136491.1:125348002-125440502 GCF_053919585.1 Euprymna scolopes
GTTTGACCTAGAAAACCAAACATTCGCTTTTAAGTGTTTAATTTCAACTATTCTCACTTCTCTGCCCTCTTAGCGTCGCATTAAGATGTCAGGCTTTCTTTTCTGCCTTCGCCTCAAGGCTTTGAGTTCGAGCCTACCTGCCTACCAAAACTTTTCTTCTTTTACACCTCCAAACACCTAAGCAATGCCCGCACCCCTGCTAGTCTATTATATAAAGGGCAAAATGAGTGCAAGCATTTGTGTATTTGTCCATGAAAGGCTTTTTGCATTGGGCTTCTCGTGTTGATTAGATTCTGTGAGGAGTTTTTGCATACTTCCCAGATTGTAATATCTCAAATTCACAATCGGACATCGTCTCTATCTTTTTTTTTGATCGAGTTAAACAAAATTCCCACTGTGCCATCGTCTCCAATGTTTGTTTGTCTTTTTTGTATAGATAAAGCAAGACATTGGAATGCCACCACCTGGCCTTCAGGCTGGGTAGTATCTGTTCTGTAATTGGTCCTTGGTCAATGTAGGGGAAACCCTTCATACTGAGACAGTTACTACTTATTTGGATACTGCCAGAGTTCTCCCCTTTTTTTGGGGGAGCTGGTTTTCCTCCTCACATTAAAAACGATCTTGTGTCTAATTTGCTTTCATGGGAGCTTTAAAAGCAATGCTGTTTCTGCAAGTCATCTTGACTACGTTAAATTTTAGCACTTTGGACTTTCGGTCGTGTCATGGAGTAGCGGTAAGACGTCGGATTTTATTTCACTTTCTTTTCCACCTTCACATCGCAGGTTCAAACCTGCCTACTGACTACCACTTTTTTTATTTTGCTCAATACACACCTCCAAACACCTGGGCAACGCCGGGAACCCAGGTTAGTAATGCATAAAGGAGAATATTAATAGATAAAATTTAAATATTCATTTAAATATCATAGACGCCTTTATAATAAAAAAATAAAATAAAATGCAGCCTTCAAGAACAACACTAACAAATGGCAATCAACTCGAACACAGCTTTTATATAAAAAATAGTTTTATTTAACACAGTATTTTTTACAATATAAAAAATAGTTTTATTTAACACAGTATTTTTTATATATATAAAAAAATAGTTTTATTTAACACAGTATTTTTTATATATATAAAAAAATAGTTTTATTTAACACAGTATTTTTTATATATATAAAAAAATAGTTTTATTTAACACAGTATTTTTTATATTAGTGGTGTGGAGTACTAGATCTCTTGCCTGGTAATCTGTTACGAAATTGGGAAGGTTAATCCATTATATTTTTTTTCATTAGAGCAGGCTTAGAAATGCTCTGATGTAGACACATATAAATCCATAATAATAAAATAATAAAAGAGAAAGATTTAGGGAAAGTCATTCATTGCTACTTGTGTAAATAGAAATTCCTTGGTAAGGTATTTATCCATTTGCGTGAATTACCTCAACATGCATATTAACTGGTAAATAATTTTTACATTTTGCGATGGAATTAGAACAGGTGTTTTTTCCTGCATATTGTTTTTATAATTGAAATAGTAACGCTCCCGTCCTATTTACTGTACCCATATGCAAGAAGACAAAAATTAGTCCCTGTAGAATTCTTATGACTTTGGGACAAAGCATGCGGTGAACATTTCGACATCTGTTTGAGTGAGTGAAATGGTGTTGCTTTAGATCTATTTTAAAACTTGAAATAATTTCAATTGAGTTATTTCTCTTTGAGCGTATATAGTGAATCTGTTTGTGAAATAACGATTTGCAACAAATGCTTGGCTTAAGTAATTTAGTTGGGTTGCTGTGCAAGTGATGCAAAAATGTTGCATATTAGAGACTCTGTCAATTGTGATTAAATTAGCTAGTGTGAATTTTGACAAGAGTCAGATTTGGTGCATGATCATAACCTAGATCTATAAAACAGAATCATTCCCAAAGATGAATGACGTAAACTACAGGAATAGCAGGTTGAACGCTGTAGATAAAATAGAATAATGTCGTCAGATTTTCAAGCTGAGAAAAGCAAAATTTTTTTTCTCATCAGTCTTTCTACACAGTATAATCACGTTGACACACCGGTTCTCAGATCACCGAAGTTAAGCAATGTTGATCTTGGTCACTACTAAAATGGGTGACCATTTGGGAATTACAGGTGCTGTATGTACTCTCCGCTTATCTATGGATTCAAGCAGTGCTGATTCAAGAGAGGTGTGGTTAGATATTGCACAACTCTTGCCTCACAAGTTCACATGCAGCTACCCTTACAAGGGGTATCTATTGTTTTTCGAGACTGAACAGAAACATAGAAGAGAGCATTTGTTAGTCTGTCCTGCGTCGATTCTTTCAAAATAAAATCTTGAAGAAAACTTAGCAAATGTCTCCTTGTGTCATCTTCATAAAAAGACGCTTATTTCTATAGCAATCACTAAACAAAGCGGCAATGATGAAAAGAAGTGGAAAGTGAGTAAAAGACCAGCACATATACCATTCCTCCCCACCTTATGTATGAAGAACTTCTTTTCTTGAAAACTTAACAAAAGGGTAAACATGTTAGGCTTTAATTTATAATAAAAGGATACCAAACCCTTTGTACATTTTTTGCATAAAACTAAATTAAACTAAATATAGCCTACATTTTAACCCCTAATGCCTAGAAACTGTGTTTAGCATTATAACTATTATTGGTGATTAAATTAGCTAGTGTGAATTTTGACAAGCTTCACACTGAGTGCATGTCATGATAACCCAGACCTGTGAAACACAATCATGTCCAGAGATGCATGACGTAAAGTTAAGGCAGGGGAGCAGATCAAATGCCATAGACAAAATAGAATAATATACGAAATGCATAATAGAGTGGATGTGCTTATGACAGCAGCTTTATGCAAATGACCGTGTCATGTGCTGCGAGGTGACATCACAGCGGGGAAGAAGAAAAGAAAAAAGTTATGAATAAAAAAGAAAAATGTGTCTGAGAAGCTTAGAGATAGACGTGTTACATACATGACCTGAGAGTTACAGGAAAAGAGGTGTCCTAAACATGGTCAAACAATGAGTACCACATGGTTGACATAGCAGAGTCTTGTTAAACACATTAGAGTACGAGAAAACTTTAGAACCAGATACAAGGTATTATTCTGGAAGTCCCTGTAAATAAATGTCTGTTGTTTAACTAAAAAAAAAAAAAGTAGTCAAATTCTTTCTTTGTCTTTGTTTCATTGTGAGTGTCTGCATACAACGTGTGGGTCCCGAGTGTTGACATGTAACGACTGTTACAAATGACAAGACGTTTTTTGAGTGGGAAGAAACAAACCTATAATATAGAAAATGTGATAGTCTAATTGAATGTTATCTCGATGTCTCTGTCTGTGTGTGTCACTCATTTCAGTTAAGTTAGGATATTAAGAAGTAAACAATTAGCTAAGTGAACATTAGTCTTTCTCTCCTGAGTCAATTTTATCAAAATACAACCTTAAAGAAAACTCGGCAAACATCTCTTCTTTTTATTTTATGAAAATGAAAAAAAAAAAAAAAAAAAAAACAAGCATGGTGGACTTTAATTAATAATTTTCGACCCCCACGAGAAGATATACGAAGTGGACACTGATAATAGGTTGATGAATGTCCAAAATATTTGATGGGTTCCATAAAAGGATTCCAACCTCTTTCTACCATCTTTACATGAAACTAAATTGAACTAAATAAGCTGTGTTCCGAAATATATAATGATTGGTTAAATATTTTTTAATACATGTGAACATAAATATCTAATGTTATAAAAGAAGAGATAAGTAAACTTGTAATTTTTCTATTGATTTTTTTTTTTATTTCAGTGAAGGTCAGTTGAGTCCACGCAAGGAATTGTTGCATAATATTGATCCTCTAGAAAAAACAAAAGGAAAATCAAGTTTTTCTGGACATTTTGACACGCGTGTGAGAGCAGCTTTAAGAATTGGAGACTGGAAAATAATCACAGGAAATCCAGGTACTTGAAAAAAAAAAAATTATATTTTATCCAATGTTAATTTATACAAAATTTTGTTTGTGAAAATCTTGCTTTTTTTTTTTACTTGGAGTTACCACATATCAAGGCCCGAAAGCCACTTGGATAAGGGTTAATGAATAAGATGGTAGTATAGTAATGCTATATTAAAGATTAATGAGAATTTATTTGAATAATCTTATTAACATGCAACTTTAAGTTGCAAATATAAGTTTTATTTATCATCTTGCTTATCCAAGATATATAAATGAACTAGCAAGACTTGTGTTCCATCATTGTCCTGAAGAAATATAAAATAATAATTTAATTTAAAAAAATATAAGTATTAGAGTATTCATTCTGGAAACAAAAATTAGAAAAGAACCCATTTTACTATAAGTAATTTAGGTGATTAAAATAGGATTTAAATAGAAGTTTGATCACATCTTTGAAAACATCATTTCATAAGGTTAATTTGAAAATTTTAGAAAACAGGTTTTTACAGACAAATTTGTCTTTTAGTTGACCTTTGACAACTAAATATTTTCATTTACTAGACAAACCCACATGATTTTTGGAATATGATATCTAAAAATCTACTGACTGTTATGTTTAACCTTGAAGGTATAAACATTCGAATTTCTTCAGATGTTTTTTTTTTTTTAACAGCCTTCATTAAAAAAAAATCTATTGTTCTATTAAATTATTTTATTATTTTTATTTTTTGAATCTTTTGAGATGAGGTTTCATAATTTGTGTATTCATTTTTTTGTGGAATGTTATCCTCATCATCATAGTTGTTGTTGTGATGAGACAACAACTATGGAAGGCAGTAATTACTGGGGATACAGTTACAAGACTTAGCATTCCTATTCCATCACGATTAACCACCTGAAACAACAAGACGAGGATAACAATATGCGAACAAATGGATACACATGTTCTATTAAACTTCTATCGTATAAATAATTTGACTTTCCTCGGTTTATTTAAAAAAAAAAAAAAAAACGGTTGAAAAGCTATATTTCACTCAGCAATCAGCTTTGAAAGATTGTTAGTTTAAAAAAAACATAATCGCCCAAAAGATGAGCGTTTTATTATTTCTAGTCACCACTTGAAAACAATCACTCGCAATGTAAAGGCGTGGAAAACCAAATAATGTAATAAAATATTTTATTAAATGCATAAAATTATTTTTTTGTTATGAGACTTTTGGTGTAAAATACGTTTTTTCAAAGAAGGCTGTTTTTTTTTTTTTTAAATCTTAATCTAACTGGTGGTATTAACCCTAAGGGGTCAGTCCCTTATGGAGAGAGGAAAAGGATATATCTGGTATTATTGACGGTTGTTGTAAAATATAAAATCGATATGTGTGCTTATGTGGTTTGTATGAATTTTAAATAGAAAAAGTTTACTTACACCGAAAGTCTCAGAAAAAATTTTTTTTTAATCATTTAATAAAATATTGTTTTTTTTTTTTTAAATTTTCGCATTAAAATAGGATTTGATAAATATGTTTATTGTTTTAAATCAAGCAAAATACATTTCTCTACATTTTTTGGTCACTGGGCTTCTCTCCCTCTAAATTTGTAAGTAAATCCTATTTCTATCACCTGAATTCCGGTGGAATGTTTTTTTTTTTTTTTTTTTTTTTTTTTTTTAACTAGGAGGCACCACTTATTAAGGCCAAAAGGCCACTCAAGTATAAGGGTTAATGAATGTAAGATGGTAGTGTAGTAGTAATCATTAATAGTTGTAAATTGGGGAAGCTTTCAAGTAAAAAAAATTAACAAATATCCTCATCTAAAAAATGACACAAAATCTCATTCTCATGATTTCTTATAATAAAAATGTGTTTAAAAAAAAAAGTAAACGTAATCCAAAAATATTCTTGACTGAGGCAATTATTATTTGGTTTCAATCTAGTAGACCTTCTTTTATAGGTGCAGAAGTTCTAATTTCTTTCTATAAAATTGCCATAAAGAAAGCAGCCACTCCTCTGACATTACTATGAGCTTTTATCAAGTCATTTTTTTTGTTGTTTTTTTAGATTAAAAAAAAAAAACAAAGTAAGTAATCACAAATTCGAACAGTAAACAATTCAATTTATTGTTTTAAATAGAATGTTATGCATGGTTTCTATATTCTGCATAATTGCGTAGAATTTAAAATGAAAACGTTCCAGCACATATATACATACATACATATATATATATATATATATATATATATATATATATATATATATATATATATATATATACCATTCTTGGATTTTTTACCCTTCACCGGACTATCCATTCATGTGAAATCTTTTTATCATTTTTCTTTTACCTCCTATTCCCCTTACCTCACCCTTTTTTTTAACCAAGTAAGATCTGTGACTTACTTGTAGTTTCATTAAATACTTTTATATGCAAAATCCGATCCCGCATTTTGCTAATTCCTGCCCTCTGATGAGAAGGAGAGTATTTCTTAGAAACTCCGCGGATTAAGGACTATCCACTTATCTTGTGCTTTCTTTTTTTAAAATTAAATATGTTTTTAACTCTTTTTCAAGATGTCTTTTAACATGTTTTATTAATCATTTGTTCACATATATATATATATATATATATATATATATATATATATATATATATATATAAACGTGACCTTGTTGGTGTGTGTGTGAAAAGTCTTTACCGAACTCTTCTCTGAATATTTGGTCTACAGATTTGAAATTATAAAGTATTCGGACCTGTAGCACACTTTTGATTTGTTTTTTTTTTTTAGCCGGCAATAATTGCTGCTAAGGTGTCAAAATTAAAAACAACACAGTTGATCTTGGCAGGAGTAGTTGATTAAACCTGTTTACATTCATGGATTAAACATTATTTTTGAACGATTTATATACGTACGGGCATGACTTAGATGCTAAGGAATGAGGTTGGAGAATTATATATTTTGGTTTCGATTATAACTGATGGCATGCAATCAAATTTATTTGTACTTTTTGAATTAAAATATCATATTTAAATGTATCTTACGACCAGGCAATACTAAGCGGCCTGCTAGTAGTATATTATAAAGTGATCTTGTATCTGTGTGCAGAATGGTCTCTACCAAACTACTCTGTTAATTATTGGTCTACAGACTTGAAATTTGATATATAAGAAATTTGAGCCTGTAGAACAAATTCGATTTAGTTTTTATCTGGTAAAAGGGGGTGAAAATTGAAAAAAAATTGGAACTTGGCAAATGTAAGTTGACTAAACATGTTACTTCTACGCATGCACAAATATACATTCATACTTTTTAACAACGGTATTTTTAAAGTTTTTATATGCATATGAACTTAGCTCAGATGGTAACAAATAATGCTGGAGAACTACATGTTTTGGTTTCGATTCTAGCTGATGGCGCCCAGGTCATATTTTATTTTTTATTTCAAAATTATTACCATATATTGGATGCAATATTATAATCAACAGAGTATTGGCTCTATAATAATAATTATGAAATTTGCATAAATTAAAATATCATATTTAAGCATATTTTATGACTGGGCAATGCTAGGTGGCCTGTTAGTATATATGTAAACAACGAAACGTGTATATAAATAGATTATTATTATTAATATTAATAATATTTTTATTATTATTTTTTTTTTTATCCACTCAGGTAATAGCAGTTGGATTCCTCCTCCCCATATCAACGGAAATTGGGAAATACCAGAAGATAGCGAGAAGAATGTCTGGTTATTCAACATCACCAATGATCCCAACGAGCATTTTGATTTGTCTAATGAAAGACCTGATTTGGTTCGGCGAATGCTGCAGCGACTATCTTTTTACAACTCCACATCCGTAGATTGTCATTTCCCCGGAGATGACCCACAATCAAATCCACAACTTCATGGTGGATTTTGGGGACCCTGGGCATAAAAATAATTTTTTTTATAAACATATTTAATAAACTACTTTACTTTTTTTTTTTTTTTTTTTTTTTTAAATTATTTTTGGATTTTCATGTTTATACAACAAATATGGTGATGTTATGGGAAAAGCTAAAACTGTAGAAAAAAAAAAATAAAAATAAGCATATTTTACTCATGGCGTTTCTATAAATTAATAGAAGAATCATCATTTAAGGATTTTGTTTTCATGTTGATATAACCACAACTACAATGAGGATCTTTTTTTATTTTTTATTTTAACAAAGGAGTCACCACTTATCAAGACTTGGAGGCCACTCAAAGATAAGGGTTAATGAGTGTACAGTAGTCAATGGGAAAATATCGTAGTAATTGTCAATAGTGGAAATTTGGTAAAATGGATTATTAAATTTGACGGCTCATCAAGAACTTGTTCACGTTGGACTTGTTAACGTTGGACTTGTTAACGTTGGACTTGAAGACGGCCATATTGTAGTCAGTTGTGCGCTGATGTGTGCCAATTTTAAAGTTACTTGAAATTCATATTGAAGATTTGGAAATAAATAATAATCTAACAAATCCTTCCAAACAATTGATAAAAGCATGAAGATTAAACAAAGAATAAAAAAAACTCCTTACATGATTGACTTGAAAATACACAATGGCGTTGTGCCATCCGTTGCTCTTTTTATTTTCCCTCTCTTTGTATTTTCTTTCCTTCTTCAATGAACAAAAATAATCCATTACTAGACCTACCGTTCTTTAATGCGTGTAATTCACGACTCAAATAATAGCTTTGCGACTTTAATATGTTGAATACATAACTCAGTTAATGGCCTGCATTGTATTTGATAATTCGTGGAGAGACTCGTGAATAGTGACAAATGTGCACCTGGTCACTGTTCTTTCCTTTCGAAGATCATTTCTGGTCTTGATGAGGTTTTCAGCAAAGCCATTCCTTTGTTTTGATTTTCATAAAGTGCTATTTTTATTCCCGCTTTTATTACCTTGTTTAACAAGCAGCTGACTAGGAGAAAAGAACTTGCTTGGAAGTCTTAAACTGCAGATTTTAAATTTTAGTGATCTCTTGTTTGCACATGGCATTTGTGTACGCATGCCTACACTCCAAAATGAAAAGGTTAATTTGATTGGTGCCAGACTGGTGTTCAAAAAATAGTTTAGACTTGCGTGACGCAAGTCTTGATTATAATGGTTATAACTGATCAATAGGTTATTCGATATTGTTCCAGATACGACAGTCACAAGGTCCCTAGATTTTGGAAAGCCATCCACTCCAATAGTTTCTTCTTTCAGACTTTGAAATTTCTCTGTTTTCTTGCTTCCCTGACTGTACTGACATGAAGTAGTTTAAATGTAATGTGAACAGACATCTTGCTACTCAAGTCCCTACAATCTCCTATTAAACATGGTCCAAAATAGTAGTCCTTTACATCCAAGTATCAATGTGTTTGGGGTGAAAAAATGTAAAAACAAAAAACAAATAAAAATGTAAAAAAAAAAAAAAGCAAAAAAAAAGTGTAAATAAAAAAAGATGTAAAAATTAACCCACCCCTCCGTGCAGCAGTTACTCACGAGTGTGAAGGTATGTTTTTTTATGCTAAGAATTTCATAATTTTAAAAACAAACTTTGGTAAATATTTAGATTAATATTCAGCTAATTCATTTTTTTTTTTTTTTATTTTACTATTTTTCTGGCAATTACATGTTAATATCCTAAAAACTTGATAGAAAGAAGAAAAAAAAAAATTAGAGTGGGGAATCAGTTTCAGGTATAAATTTAGCATAAAATAATCCTCCATTTCTGAAGCATTATAACTTGGAACATTTAACCATTTTTTTTTTTTTACCACTAACTCTAAGTTCGATTATAATTGGAGTCATTTGAAAGTGTCATATGATGTCTATGCATAAGATTATCAGATTTCTATGATAGAATGACAGAAAAAGAAAATCTTTATGTAATTATATAAACAGGTTTACATTTGTGATGTAGCGATGATGGCGTTGGGTTGATGTGATTGCTACACGGCAGATCGTGAGTGACGATCAGCTTTGCAACTAAAATGGTGACATAGGCAAAAAAGCTAAGAGCAGTGACAATGAAAACAGATGAATGGTTTTAAACAGTCAAGATCATAATTTTATTTACCCAAAAGAGAATATGAGAAACTGGAGCAGTATGATTTTGGTGGCGTTTCTGTAAAACACGCAACGTTGAAATGGTAATTGGTGGGACAGGAATGTTGCCATTAGAAAACTAGGCTGCAATGAGAACATTTCTTGGCGCTTTGATTTGAACCTCCCTGAAGTATAATAAGGTGCAAATGTGGTCTGGAGCAGAATCTTTAGAAGCTAAAACTGGGATCAGATTCAACAGGCACTAAAATAGGGAGCAAAATGTAAATGGATTCTAGAATAGGGAGCCAGGCATTGATGACAACTGAAACAAGAAGCCAAGTACCAATGGGCATTGGAACAAGGATGAGCAGTAGAGGCTTGAGGTAAGAACTTGAGCAGAAGCCGTTGGAGTCAGAGCAGAAACAAGCACTGGAGTTAGAGTAGGAGCTGCTGTAAAGCGTTGAAGCTGAATGATGGAGCAGGAGCTGCTGGAAGGAGTTGGAATCGGAGTGGGAACTGGAGTGGAAGACTTGAGCAAACAGCAGTTGAAAGTTAAATCGCATTGTTGAGTCTGAAGTTTGTGCTGAGAAAGGCAATTTGGTTGCTGCTGTTGCTGAGTTCTTTTACTTCTTTTGCTTCTGGGTCCGACAATTAGACAAAAGCGAATCTTAGTCAGATTTCGGAGTCTCTGGCTAAGATGAAATTTTGGTCAAAAACCCACTTAATCTATTTCTTAAAGGACATGTTATGCTTAGTAATTCCCCGAAAATAAAGAGATAACTACAATTAATTCATAGTCAAATTTATTGTGGTAAAAAATATTTAAGGGTGTTAGGTGACTGTGTTTACATAGTTTTCTGTCAAGTCTTGAAGTCAAATATTTTGATTTAGTGTTAAAAAAGGATGTTGTAGTCCACAATATATGGGTACTCGTGACCTAGACAACTGACCAATCTCATACTTTTTAGGAGAGGCTGTATACTTTTTGATGGAAGGTTGTTCTGGATTTGTAAGTGCATGACTTAACACCTATGCTTGTGAATGCAGTATGTTTGAACTTGTAATGTTTGTAAATGTAAGAGCAGTGGACAGACATCGCGACAAGGCCCACTTCCCGGATAATTGATCGTAATCAACTAAAAATAAACATGTTCTGAAACGGTGACATTCCTTTCTAAACATGTCTGGTTGACTGGAGTAGTAGGTGCTTCAGGTTATGACTGCTCTTGTTTGTGATGGTTGCGATGCTGTGGTTGTTAGAACAGGTTGAGCTTTCGGTGTTGTTGAGAAAAGTTGTTTCAATAGTGATTTCTTCATAAAATCTGGTTTGACCCGATCAATGAAGTTGGTGTCAATCTGATTTCATCGATTGATGAGTGTTTCAGCACTTTGAAACCATTTTAAGCATTTTCATTTTGGATGCCAAAATGTAAACTTTGCTAGGTACAGATTCCTTTTCTTTCTTGAGCAGTCATCTACAATGCTGTCTCATGACCCAATGTTGATCACTTTCCTATCTCACCTTGCAACATCTTTGTTTTGGAGCTGGGCGTGACCAGTCGACCTTCTGGTTACAAAATACAAACAGAAAATGGTCAGTAGAGGAAAAATTAATTTAGACTGAGGCAATTTTTATTTTTGTTAATAATCAAATTATTGAGTTGGGGAGCTGGATTTTGCTCCATATAAAAAAAACCGACCTTGTATCTAACTCTGTTATTGTGGGGGAGGCAAATAAAAACATAAACTAAAGAAGGGCTCTTGTGTGAATGGAACTGTTGGAAAATCTGTAATTTCTCAATAAGTGGAATAGAGTTATCTCCCTGTGCACCAAACATTGGAAAAGAACGAATAACCCCTTCCGAAATTCTCGATATTTACTGGTTTGAGCAGAAAAATAATCGTAAAAACCGGAAAAAGCAAAACATTGAATAAAACAAAACGAAACGAAACAAACAAACAAACAAACAAACAAATAAAAACAAACATTGTTTTTTTTTTTTTTTTTTTTAAATGAACCGAAGTAGGCGTTTATGGTGATGTAGACAATTATCAAGGGGGGATAACTAACATTGACTGAGCAAAAACAAGCATATTTTGCGAGAGATAATTTGAGACACTTAAATAATCAATTGAATATATTTATTCCCCCCCCCTCTAGATAATTGTCTACGTCAACATAAGCGCCTATTTGGTTTCATTTTAGAATGTTTTTGAGACGATTGTGCAACGGGATTTTTTTTTTGCAAGAGATGATTTGGGACGCTCACATAATCCATTAAACAATTCAAACAATTATAAGTAAGACATACCTCGTCTCCACAAAAGTCTAGTCCTAGAAATTGCCTAGGCAGTTTACAAAAAGGGGGGATAGACTAAAATAACTTAATAAATACGCACACACACAAAAATAGCAATCATTATTAGGAATTTAAATAATAACAACAAAAATAAACACTCGAATATTATTATTGAATAACGATATCCAGAGGAGCCGTTAATCCCAGGAATACAAATATTTACTTTTCTTTCGTTTTATTGAATGTATATTAATTTGTTAGGCTTTCGAAACGACCCTCAACTAAGTGTGAAAAACATCATTACGTCATCCTTTTATTATAGAAGCAGCGAGAATACCCAACTGTGGTCTGGGTAAATTAGTTAATTTTGAGATTTATTAAAACTTTAATTGATAACAAAAGTAATTCACCGGAAACTTTGCACAGCTTTTATTTCAAAACTATATTCAATGAAATTCTAAGAGAAAGAACTCTAGATTCTTACTCAGTAAGGGAGATAACCCGCTTTAATAAAACAAAAACTAAATAATTTAAATTTTTAAATTTTGTTTTCGAATACATGTAATAAGTAAAAATGAAATAAAATAATGAAATTAAAAATAAGAGATTAAGCTAGATTATTTGGTATCATTGTAGATGAACATTAACACCCTTCTCTAAATCCTCTCCCCTCCCCAAAGAAGATTATACAATTTTTAGGCGATTACGTTAGAATACTCCAGACAAACTTGGTGGAAAGAAGACCTGTCCGAAAAAAAGTAACAATTATTTAAATATTTAAAGGATCAGTTTAATATAAATTTAACATAAAATAATGGTACTTGTACAGTTTAGTCAAGGCATTAAAAAATGAAAATACCGAAAAAAGTTTAAATTGTATGTATCATCAGTTATAGAACGAAATTCTTCGAAAAATTTTTTTCACTTAATTGCATCAAGTAGTTTTTTTTTTTTTTTTTTTTTTTTTTACAGCAGAAAAACACGTTTTTATGAGAGCGCGTTGAAGGCGGCCATCTTGGATTAAAAAAAAATTGTTTGAATTTTAGAAATACCAAAGGAAGATAACTCCAGTTAAAGCGCTGACACCCCTTCCCATCTTTAATACTAGCTTTTCTTCCTAAAAATCGAACATTTTGCTCAGTATCATGACAAATTGTTTTTTCGCTGTAAAAAAAAAAAAAAAAAAAAAAAAAACTACTTGATGAAATTAAGTGAATTTTTTTCCCGAGAACTTCGTTCCATAACGGATGCATACAATTTAAACTTTTTTCGATATTTTCATTTTTTAATGTCTTGACTAAACTGTACAAGTACCAAAATAATTTCCCTTTTCCGAGTCATCCTAGCGATTTAGGGCAGTTTACAATGTTTTATTTTTGTATTATGATATATAAATCATGTGCGTATTATAAGAAAAAAAATCCCTGCAAACCACTCTTTTAGGGAATATATTATATATTCAATATTTTAAATATTTCTCTCTTTTTTCATTTTAGTTTTCAGCTAGCTCTCAGAAATAAAGGGGCGCATACTTTATTTATTAGACGCATAAATACCTGAATGGATATTTCTTTATCTTTGAGTTAATGAAGTAATGGAGAGTATCCCCCCCCTAACCTCAGTTAACGCCTTAACTATGTCATAGTTTCTCTTCTTGTGGTGTTTTCTTGGAATTTAAAACAAGAATTTGTAGCCGCCATTAATACAGACTTATTTTCTCATACGAAGAAGTGTCCCTACTAGGCGATTTGGGTACACACTAACCAAAGCGCATTAATTTAAAACGGAGCGCATTAATTTCATTTGTTCCCTGAAGAACTATTTCGGTCTCTTTGGAAATCACAGACGATCATCACAGAGAACCCTAAAAGCAACGAGGAAAGACGCATGAAGATAATTGTTGGCAGACTTTTGTAGCAGACACAAATTATTTATTTTCTCTTGTGAATCAACGCCCCCCGCCATCATTGAGTGATTCGGCCATACACTAACCAATCAACTGGTAGGACACATTGATTTCTTTTATCTTCTAAGGAACTTTTTTTTAGCAACCTTTTGGAAAACACAGCCAGCCAGCAGAGAGAACCCGACCAGCAATGAAGCCAAACATCTTTCTTTCTCTCTCGTTCCTGTCCACCCGACATTCCAGCATCAATGATTTTCATCGAAAATTAATCCTGCCAACTTGGTAATATACAAAGAATGGATTCCTAACTCACAGACCCAAAGAACCTTCGATTCCTTCTTTCTTAACCCGGACACAGTCCAATTTTCTGCTGTCCAAATAAATCCTTTCGTTGTTTTGTTTTAAAATGTTTTTTTTTTTTTATTTGTTCCTTGCTTTTGGTGTTCTACAATTATTTTATACAATCAATCCACTCCCCTAAACACTCTAGAGCTCAAAGATTGCTCTAACTCCGCATTTCCACATTTGTTCAACTGTCCAAATTTCTTCTAACTATACGAAACGGTGAAAGTATTTGGTTAAACCCTTTCGTTGTTATAAAAATGGTTATGCTTTTCTTGTTGTGCGACAGTTTTCGTTATACAATATACTAATATATAGAAGTGCATTTTATTTCTATAAATTCATCTCGTCTGGTGGAGTACCCAGCTTAGCATTGTTATTTGAAGTATTATCGCTAGGAGAAAATACACGATTCCTTGGGCGAGCAAGTTGACACGCCAAAGAAGATCTTATTTGGAAACTGAATTCAATGTTATTGCGAATATTTATTCAGAGTTTACTTGTAAGGGGAAGTATGCTTGTGTCCGATTATTCTGACAACCTCTTGTACAAAGAGACCAAAGACACTCCAGGATGGTCTCTTGTTAAAACTCTCGAGTAGGTAATTCAAATTCTCTTTTTCTCCCCCCTCTCTCTCTCTCTCATATATATATATATATATATATATATATATATATATATATATATATATACTTCATTTACTCACATAAAATTAATACACGAAAGTATAAATTTATGCGTAAACTTTAAGTATTTACTTCAAAAGTGCTCAATACGTAGGTAGAGCTAGTTAGTAAGTTATAAAATATATATGTTGATTAAGCTTAATCGCCATATATATTTTATAACTTACTACACAGGCGGTTTGAGCACTGTATAAGTAGCGGACGGATGTTTGTTTAAATAGACATTCGGACGAGTTATTTGCGAGCATCGCTTCCGTGGTCGAGAGTTAGAGCTGCCGACGGTCAACATGACAGTTCTAGGTTCGATCCTTGGCTTGGGAGAGGTGCTAGTCTAGCGGCACTGATGAGTTGTGATACAACGAAACAGGACTGTATGTCGATGACTATATATATATATATATATATATATATATATATATATATATATATATATATATATATATATATACTCTCGAATAGATTTATCCAACAATCAGCTGGTATGGAAAACTTTAATTATAAGATTTACAAAATATCGTAGTATTCTATGTATTATCCCATCTAAATATGAATTGCTCAATATACCGGATAGAGCAAATAAATCATAATCAAAAATTGATTAACTAGAAGTTACAAAGCAGGAGAAATTGAAGAAAAGGATATAAAGATACCGCACAATTTGGAACTAAACCTTTATATCCTTTACTTCAATTCCCCCTGCGTTGTTACTTCTATTTAATCAATTTTTGATTATGGTTTTCCATGTCTAACTGACTTTAGCAAATAGGGTGAGTACCGTTATAAGTATTTGCTAATATTTTCTCCTCTGAAGAGATGGTAGGCATCGAAACCCTATAGGATAAGGAGATAAAATTTCTAAAGTATTCTTTGTCTTACTTGGAATAATAAAAATTTTTTGATTTGAATAAAGATTTTTTTAATTTCATTGAATCACTATAATTTGCTATATATATATATATATATATATATATATATATATATATATATATATATATATATATATATATATATATAATTTGAGGTTGCTACTTTTCAAAAGTAGGGTAACCAGTGAAATATAACGAGGTTAATACAAGAAGGCTCAATACAGAAGTAGAGCAAGTTACATTTTCAATTTGTCTTTACATAAGCAGTAGTTTGTTGCTACACAGTCATGAGCATGTTTCGGTCTTCTAGTTTTTAGTAACTAGAGACCTCTTCAGGCAACAACCCTTATTTTCGAAAGCGGAATTCTCAATGAAGAGCGAAAATCAACTTTCAGCAAAAGAAGGCTTCTTCTTCTTTTTTTCTCTTTTTTTTAAAATAAGTTAATAAACATATAAGAAAATAAATAAACTAACAAATTCGCACCCAATTCAACCCTGTTCTACGCGCACTGAACCTTCACCCTCATAACCCATTTACAAAAAAAAGAAAAAAAAAAAGAAGAAGAAGAAGCCTTCTTTTGCTGAAAGTTGATTTTCGCTCTTCATTGAGAATTCCGCTTTCGAAAATAAGGGTTGTTGTCTGAAGAGGTCTCCAGTTAATAAATACTAGTAGACCAAAACATGCTCATGACTGTGTAGCAATAAACTACTGCTTATTTAAAAACAAATTTGATATATATATATATATATATATGATAAATGACAAAAAACTATATTCCAAAATTCATGATGTTGACCATCTTATAATTTATTTCTTTTAGTTCAGTTAACTTTTAGAATTCTTGACAGTATATGTTTCGTAGCGCAAAATATAATACTTAATTGTAAAGTGATAAAAAAGAGCGTATATCTATATTATACAATTAGGATTGGAGTAAGAATTAAATATTAAATTAGTATAGGGAATAGAAATGGATCATGCTATTATTACTTAGTTTGATAGTAATGTTTATAAATGTTAAGGTTAAGTTTACTAAGTAAGGTAGTTTATGGATCGGAAAAACAAGTTAGTAATAATCATAATATTACAAAATATAACTATAATATAACTGGGATATTAATAAGCCTGATCTGAAATGGAACACGTACATCAAGTCTGTTGCCAGAGACGCTGGGAAAATAGTGGGATCCTTCTACCGCCCCAGAAGATATCTCACTACTAATGCAATTCTCTATCTGTATAAAAGCCAAATACGTCCAAGGATGGAGTACTGCTGCCACATCTGGGCAGGAGCTGCTAAAAACAGCCTATCCTGCCTTGACAGAGTACAAAATAGACTTCGTGGTTTAGTGGGGGATGCCCTTTTCTCTTCCCTGCAACCTCTCTCCCACAGAAGAGACGTTGCGAGCCTGTCTTTGTTTTATCATTATTTCCATGGCAAGTGCTCGTCTGATCTCCAATCCCTCGTCCCCCTCGCCAATCTTTCACGAGAAACACCCGTCTGGCTGAAACTACTGTCAATAATTTTCCCCACTCTTTATCTGTGCCTAAATCCAAACGTAGATTCCATGAACAGAGCTTCTTTATGAGAAGTGCACGATTGTGGGACTCTCTTCCGTTCACCTGTTTCCCACCTGACTACAACTTGGATGTCTTCAAATCCAACATAAACAAATTCCTGACAAACCGCCCCCTTAAGTAAGACACTCTATCAAATCTCCAATACTAATGATTACTACAATACTATATCATTGATTACTGTACACGCAATAACCCTTATCCCTGAGTGGCCTCCGGGCCTTGATAAGTGGTGACCCCCATGTAAAAAAAAAGCTTCATTATAATAGTCAACAGAACTGAATTATGTATGGTTTTCAATTCAAATCAATTGATTATTTATGATAACCGTAAAGATAAATCGTTTTTTTGTAGTTTAGTTTTGTATATGCAAACATGTGTACTAGTTTATAGTAATCAGATCCCAAATATTTATCTAAAAATAAAATGTATATGACGCAACAAGTGATTATTAATTGATTGATAAGTGGTTTCAAATGTATAAGCCAAATGGTTTAATTGTTAGAATGAATGTAAAAATCAATGTTATAGTTATAATAAGATATACCTATTGAAAATCTATTAAGATAAACTATATATTTTTTACTATATATACTCATTGACTTAACGTCTATAAATTAATTTCGGAATTATTAGTTAATTTTAAGGGAAACAAACTTAATTAAAGTACATAGGGTGGGGGCGGGGAGGGTAATTAAAGTATAAGAAAAATCGGAGTTGGAATGGGCTATAATTTTAGGTCTAAACAATATTTATAAATCTTAATTAACTTAAATTAAAATTAGAATTAGTTTTCACTTAAATATACATTCATTTAATTATAACTAAAATAACATCACCAGATTAGGAAACTTTGAAACCTAAATATTAGAGAATTAGGATATATTCAATGTTAAACTAAAATTATACTTAAATAAGTAACAAGTTCGTAAAATGTTTATTAATACAAGATTGTCGATGTTGAACTGGCTAAAGTATGTGAAACGTAAAAATTAAAAATATTACTTTTAAAATAAATAATAATGATGCTGGTGATATTGATAATAAATAATATAAATATATAAATAAATTAATTAAAATTAAGGTAAATGTTAGTAACCAATTAATTTACAATTCAACATTATCAGAAATGAAGTATAACTTAATAACTTATGACTATCGATTGAAATAATTTTAATGCTAACATTTTATATTGGACGGATTAGTGAATTAATTGATGATATGAATCGATTTAGTTTTATAATAACATTAAATAAAAGACATTAGAACTGTATTAAAATTAATTATTGAATATGGACGACTATGGTTGGGAATGTTTATAGTATGAATGTTAAAAATATAAATATAAGAAAAGTTAATATATCGTTAGATTTGATCCAAGGGAGTTAACTCTATCTCACTTTAAATTGAATTGTTTTTTTTTAAATATCTACAATTACGAGATACAAAGTAATTTTCAGTAAACTTTTAAACTTAATCTAACGTAATTATAGGTTTTGAATTGAATGATTCTAAGAAAAATAACTGGAATAATAATAATAATAATAATAATAATAATAATAATAATAATAATAATAATAATAATAATAATAATAATAATAAGCTTGATTATAATAGTAAACAGAAATGAATTATGTATGGTTTTCAATTCAAATCAATTGATTATTTATAATAACCGTAAAGATCAATTGTTTTTTGTAATTTAGTTTAGTTTCGTATAAGCAAACATGTATAATAGTTTATAATTTATTGATATTATTTTAATAGGTATGCATACACAAATTAGAATGAATACATTTACTAATTATTGAATAGAGAATTTTGGTAGAAGATTCATAAATTAATGTAGATAGGTAGTACGAATAGTTGGGTTTAGTGACTTTGTTTGAAAAAATTAAAAATGGCGCAATGGAAACATATTAAAGGTATATGCAGCTTCTCTTACAATTTTCGGATTTTAATCATGTCAAATCACACTTCATTTCCTGTTGACGGATTAATTGTTGCTATTTCTTCTGATGAGTTAAGGGCATGATAGATTCACTGATTGATATAATAATTAAGTGATTGATTTTACGCTACGAAATATATATAATATAATATAATATATATATATATATATATATAATATAATATATATATATATATATATATATATATATATATATATATATATATATATATATATATAAAATTTTTAACATTTTTGTGAATTATTCCATGGATTTCTGCCTTTGGATTATTATGGATCATCTTCTTCCAATTACGGGATTTCCTTGGATTTCACTTGTACAAATGGAAATTCTTTTAACTTTCTTGAAGTTTTACATTTGGATTTTACCGTCACTGGATTTTTGATTTTCCACCAGACTACCCATTCATGTGTAATCAACTTTTTTCTTCACCGTATCCCTCTGCTTCATTTTTTTTGTTTTCAAGTAAAATCTTTGACTTATTTGTTGTTTCATCAAATACTTCTGCATGCAAAATCCGATCCCGCATTTTGCTAATTCCTACCCTCTGATGAGAAGGAAAGTATTTCTTCGAAACTCCGCGGACTATCTATTTATCTAGTGTTTCCTTTTCAGATTAAATGTTTTTAACTCATTTCAAAGTGTTTTTTTTAACATATTTTATCAACTGTTTGCTCATATATATATATATATATATATATATATATATATATATATATATATATATATATATATATATACACTTGAAATTGGTATATTTAGGTAACATTTTTTCATTCAAGTAAAGCAGTGTCAGTCATAGATGAGTAGATTTGTTTATGGCGCGCGCGCACGCGCGTAAAAAGATGGCCGCCAAAGTATACAATGCATAATACAACTTTTTATATCTCGATAACTACTTATTTCTGCAAAATTTCAATGCGATTTTCGTATTCAGCATAGTCGAAAATCTATAAAAGTTGTCATGTAAAAGAAAATTGTGGAGGTGGCCTAATCTGAAAATTTACCAAACTTTTTCTAAATCAGCAAGTCTAAGGGAGATTATCTTGCAAGTTCTGAAAGCCATTTCAAAATTTATAATAATTATTTTATTATATATTTTATATTTAACTTTATTCCTCTCATTATATATATTGTAAACCATGCTTATATTCTTTCACCCGCCCTATTTAATATGGGTAAAATGGGAATCTCTGAAGTAGTCTGAAGAAACCTGAAGAAAATGTGAATCTCTGAAGTAGTCTGAAGAAACCGATTACATTTAAATTTTATTATAAAATTCTATTTTATCAGATGAGACAATTTTATTAAATTTAAAGCCCAACTTTAATTGATTAAAAAAACAACTTTTATATTAATTCCAAATTTAAATTTGAAATTAAAACTTTCCGATTTTATTCCAGATTTAAAATTTAAAAACCAATCCCAATATCAAATTAAATTTCTAGTTAATTTATGTTAATAATATATTTAAAATTTAAATATTTCAATGTAGTCTTGTCTTTTTTTTGTGGGGGGATGCTTATCTTGCCTAAGGGATTTGTATACTATATTAAACTCTTATAATTAAATTCCATTTTTCCAATATAATAATTTAAAATTTAAATACATAAAATATAACATAAATTATATAAAATATGAAAATAAAAATAAGATAAAATAAAAAGAAATGAAATGAAATAAAAATAAAATCAATTAAAATAAAATGAATTTAAAAAATATATAGTAATAAAAATATAACAAAAAATATATCAAATATACAAAAAAAAATATATATAATATATATATATATATATATATATATATATATATATATATATAATTTTTTTTAAATAAAAAATTCTTTTTAAAACCAAAGTTTTTTTTTACAATTCAGATTTCGTCTTTTTTACTTTCCCAGTTCATAAGGAATGCTCTCTTTTAGCGAATACAACTTTTCATGGATTCGCTCCACACATTTAAGCAGCTTATTCCTGGGTCGTGAATTAACTGTAGAATATGGCATTTCTCCGCATTGCAAAGCGAGCACTTAATAATAAAATAATAAAATTGTTTCCCTTGTCCGGTGTAACGTAAAATATTTCCATATAAATATTTTTCTTTTTTAATCTATGAGAGAAAAAAAAAACTATGCATAAGATTGTCAAGCTCAAACATCAGTTGACGTGATATTGTAAGCAAACACAGGCAGAATTTGATGAACATTATCATTATTATTTTTATTATTTATTTTTTTCTTTTAGTTATTTTTACGAATTAGTCCGTAATAATAAATAGAGGATTGATTCTATAATAAACATAGGCAATCTGCATGCGTCAAAACATCATGTTTAAGCGTATTGTACGACCAGGCAACGCCGGACAGTCAACTAGTATATATATATATATATATATATATATATATATATATATATATATATATATATATATATATATATATATATATATATATATATACAGTTTTGAAAATAATAAGCGGAAGTTTCTCAAAAGCTCTTTCGGCTATCTTTGTTGCTATTTTTTTTCGATAGCGTACAAAATAATATTATGTCGAAAATAAAGAGTTCTAATGGGGAACTTATTAAATGTGCCAAAAGTACGGGGATACTAAAATAAATTTATTAACGTATTGTATTTTAGTGTCCCCGTACTTTTGGCACATTCAATAACTTCCCCATTAGAACTCTTTATTTTCGACATAATATTATTTTGTACGCTATCGATTTTCTCCTGATGAGATGATAGCGGAAAGAGCTTTTGAGAAACTTCCGCTTATTATTTTCAAAACTGTATATAAATTCTGTACCTCTAAACATTTATATATATATATATATATATATATATATATATATATATATATATATATATATATATATATATATATATATAAGTAGGTTGTCGTTTGCTTGAAGCATTGTTGAAGAAAATTATAAGGTAAAATTAAAGCCAAGAACAATGCGAGATTTTTTTTATTTTTTTATATAGAGTAAAACTCTAAACAACAGTAATTATATATGTATCCTCTCTTTCGCTGATGTAATAGCCTATGTGTTAAGGTGCATCTATTCTTTTCTCGCGTTTCAATCATTGTCTACACTGTCTAATAAAAAATCCATTAAAACGTGTTCAGTGTTTGTATGGAATTGTTGAGACAACATGTATTATCAAATGGTGTGTATACTGTTATACACGCTTCATAGGAAAAAGACATCGTAACATTCTCATAAAAGCACTTAGGTGTTTGCTCTGCGACAGAAGAGAACAAGACTAAGATGGAGTCTTCTTGCCACATCTAGGAAGATACCGCTCGGACGGAGCATGCTCTCTTGCCTTCATAGCGTACAAAATCGACTCCGAAATTTAGTGGAAGATGTCATATTCTCGTATTTACAGTAATTTTTTTTTTTTTTTACATAACAGACGTTGCTAGTCTCTCTCTGCTCTATCTTTGTTTTTATAGTAGCTACTCAACTGAACGCTAATTCCGATCTCCATTGAAAAACTTTCACGGCGAACACTCTACTTACAACCACCGCAAGGAATTTTTCTTTCTTTCTCTGTGTACATGGAGCTAAATGTAATTTCCAGAAGTGTCTATCCCTGGAACATAATACCACAGAGCTGCATCCCAACCAAATATATCATTGTCGTTTTTTAAGTCCAATGTTAACAGGTTTTTGTTGAGCCGTCTTTTTAATCAAATTCTATCTCCATCGAATCCATCAGCATGGTATTAATCTCATCATCCAACTGAACCAAGCCATTAACTGTTGTCCTTTAATGGCCTTTGGGCCTTAATGAGCGGTAAATTATTAGAAATTGTCCAATGAACAAAACGTTGTTCCTGTTTCCCAGAATGTTTGAAACTCCACTTTTCTTATAAATATGTCGTTAAAAATGTGCCAAATGGTTCTTTTCTATATTTACTTATAAGACAAGCGGCACTGTCTGTCCGTACGTTTGGATTTTAAGGGAGAGAATTAGATGAGAACTTCCCGCATCAAATGGCGCTGATGTTGCGGAGAACAGATATTACACTTTGATTATAGCCAAAAGGCAAAGGAGCCATAAACATGGTTTTGTGATAAGGAATTTTTAAATTCTTATAATTAAATTCCCTTTTTCCAATATAATAATTCAAAATTTAAATAAATAAAATGTAATATATAAATTATATAAAATATGAAATATAAAAATAAAAATAAAATAAAATAAAAAATATAAAAATAAAAATAAAATAAAATATAATGAAATAAAACTAATAATAATAAATAATAATAATAATAATAATAATAATAATAATAATAATAATAATAATAATAATAATAATAATAAAATAATAAAATTGTTCCCCTTGTCCGGTGTAAAAAAAAAAAATCTGTAAATATATGAAGTGCGCCAACGTAGTTTTTAATTACATAAATTTACCTTAATTTTATTCACACAATAATATTGTGGTGTCTGCGTTCGCGCTTGGCATTTACAGATAAGAAATGCGTTTTACTTTTAATTTATTAATGCTAATAATATTATGAGGACTGCGTTCGTTTAGGCCTGGAGTTATATATTATGAAAAGAGCAGTTATCTATGTGTAATCATGTGTGTGTGTGTGTCTCCACCTAAAAATAATTAAAAACAAAACAAAAACAAACAAAAAACAACTTACAAAACAAAGATTCACAAAGTTGATATATTCTTGTTTGGCGTTTCCCAGAATTAATAACATCTAAAATTTAGAGAAAAAAAATTGATGGGAACTTTTTAAAGCCATGGCATTTGAAAGCTAAATGCTTCTCATTAGAAAAGGAGAAAAATTAGCATTATACAAAACTATGGGAAAATAGATAACACCGATTTTCAATACATTTTAGATTAGAAATGGAAAAGTTGGGATACAATAGAAGGGGGATACCCCCCCCTTAACTTTTCCATTTCTAATCTAAAATGTATTTAAAATCGGGGTTATCTATTTTGTACATATTTTTGTTTAATGCTGATCTTTAACTTTAATTCTTATCTCCTTATCTTTTCTTAAAACTTGCTCCTCTTAATCTGTTAGAGCTTTATCTATCCAGGTAAATTGTTTTTTCACTGAAATATTAACTTTTAAAGTTAACTATATATATATATATATATATATATATATATATATATATATATATATATATATATATATATGTATATATATATGTATGTATGCATAATGGACTCTCTCCTGTCGATTTCGACGCCACAACAACTAAGTTGTTCGGAAATTTACACAGATGATTTGTTTATTGTGGTGAAGGCTTTGTGTAGAATCAACCACACTTTTTGCTATTACTGCTAATCTTTGTCAGTGCAGATGTCTGCCACAGAACAGAGTATACAGTAAACAACAGGTTTTTACATTAGAGTTACCTGCTGCTAGATGCATATAACAAAGACTGTCAATTTTTAGTCTACAGACTTGAAATTTGATATACATGGTAGTGAGATTTGGGCAAATCTTTTTAATCCATTTTCGGCCAGAAATTTGGCTGTTAAAGGGTTAAAGTTCAACGATTTGATCTTTGAAAACTCTACCAAACTCCACCGCCAACTTGAAATTTTAGATATAGGTTCCTTGGACATGGATCTAACTTAATAACTTGATTGGAGCCCAAGACAATAAATGTTAAGGAGTCATAATAGGGGTCAAAGTTAAAAAAATTTGACGTCTGCAGTCTCTACCAAATTATTCAGACAATTTCTGGTCTAAACATTTGAGATTTTACATAAAGGAGATTCAGAGATAGGGCTCTTTAATCGGTTTGGGTCAAAAATTTTAGCTACAAATATATAAATCTATGTATGCATGTTTGCATGTCTGCCTACAACTTTTGACAGAGGCGACGGATTTTCACAAGATCAGTATCGTTTTTAAGCTCGACCCTTCAGACAACAAATACCGAAAAATTGGCTAAAAACATTAATTTCTTAATCATCAACTGGGCACTTTTCTACAGGGAAGGGTCGTTTTTTTCGCCGATATTTTCGAAAGTCATTCCCTCTTTTCGATTGTCTAGCCCTTAAATTAAACCTATGTCACTTCCGGTTTGGCAGTGGTCGTAATAGGAAAGACGTCACGTTTTTTCCCTTCTTTTCCACCTTCGCAATACGGGTTCGAGCCTGCCTTCCTACTACCACTATTTTTTTTTTGCTCAATACACACCTCCAAACACCCGAGCAACGCCAGGCAACCATGCTAGTATATATATATATATATATATATATATATATATATATATATATATATATATATATATATATATAAAGAAAAATATATATAAAGAAAAAAAACGACAATATAAAAATAGATACGAATGCATATAAATTCTATCGTTGATTCAATGGGGAGATTACGTACATCAATTAGAGGCGCAGGATAAATATGGTTTTTATACGTATTTGTGTTTGGAAGCCTAATTGGTGTAATCACACCATTAAATCAACGATTAAATTTATATGCATTAGTATATATTTTTATATTGTCGTTTATTAAATTTTCCTCTTTTATATAAACTCCACATCAATTGCTGAGCTTTGCATTATCCCGATAAATCTCTTTTAAAAAATGTTTCTAATTTGTCTGCCCCCACCATATATATATATATATATATATATATATATATATATATATATATATATATATATATATATATATATATATTCATTTTTATTATTTAAACAGAAATCTACGGACATGCATGTTTCGAGGTAGAGGTAGAGAGTACCTTGACTGTTTCCAGAAATTGAAACCCAAACCATATGTATTACAGTCCGGCGAATAATCCGTTACGTTATGAAGTCCTAGATAATTTTTACTGTTATTTTTATCGCCTATAAACTTTTGTTGATTTTTTTTTAACGATAATACAGTTAACTAGTGACTTCGCCTCGAAGATCGTTTTACTTAAAAAAATCGCCCACATTTTATTTGGACATAAACAAATAATATATTTATTTATTATTATTATTTTTAAACAGTAATCTACGACATGCATGTTTCGAGCGTGCGAATGCCCACATATATATAATGTGTGTGATAGAAATTTTTCATCCTAAATGCTACGCAATTATGCACAATGTAAAAATATGCACAAATAGAATTGATTGTAATAGTTAAATGAAACAAATCACCTAATAAGGAACCATAATTAATTAATTAATTAATTAATTAATTAATTGATTAAAGTTCGTTTTTCAAAGAATACGCAAATTACCTAACCTTTTTTAAATTGCTCGCATATCTATGACCGAGTATATTAAAAAGCTTGTTTTAACAATTTTTAAATAGAAACTGTAGGCTTTTCATATCAATATAACTCCGATGAAGAACTCAATTTTATATGGAGATAGATAGAAAGATAGATAGATAGTCATGCATATAAAAATGGAAATAAATGGAACGTTGAACTAATAGAAGAGTCACCAGGTAACAAGTGTTACCTGAAACATAAAAAGAGAAAAAACGAAATTTTTGAACATCATGTCGAAATTAGTAGAAGTTCCAAAAAGTACGAAATATAATCCAGTAGTAGATGTGCTAGATGTAGTTTTAACAAAAAAATCATCCACAATTACGGTTTGCTGACCCTTAATTTAAGTCAAGGGAGATAAGTGAGTTTGTCATACAGAATCGATTGCACAAGTCTTCCACATTAAAACACAATAAAACTTGATAACGCGATAACTTCTATTTTTACTTGTAATTATTTTTCTACTTGATCGGTTTTCGTAATTTTTGTAATTTATACTAACATCGGCATGTCACGCAAGTACGTAATAATGTTTTCACCTGAAATGTTTGAATGATCACTAATCTACGCAAGCAATAGCTCTTGTTTTAAATTTGTGAAAATGTTGTATTTTCATAATCGAGCACATTATCGGATTTCTTTTTATCAAATGTTACACTGTGGTCTTTTACATACGTACGATAACTAACAAAATAAATACTTCATTCAGCGGTAACAGAAACCGTGGCTGTGATGGCCGAGTGGTTAAGGCGTTGGACTCGAAATCCAATGGGATATTCCCGCACAGGTTCGAATCCTGTTCACAGCGGTTGTTTTATTAATTTATTATAACTTTTATCTAAAAATACTGTAAAACAATGTATGACACGTAATTTAACTTATCATTTAAGCTTTTTAATTAATATGTACAATATGAAAGCAAACCTTTAGTTGACTTCATAACTCTCGTTACCTATCTTTTTTTTTTTTTTTTTTTACACAGTGATCACCACTTATCAAGGCCCGGAAGCCACTCAGGGATAAGGGTTATTGCAAGTACATCACGTTAGTGAGGAGATTTTATGAAGTGTTTAATTAGGGGGGCGGTTCATTAGGAATTTGTTAACATTAGACTTGAAGACATCCAAGTTGTAGTCCGGAGGGAAGCAGGCAGACGGAACAGAGTTCCACAGGCGTGCAGTTCTAAGAAAGAAGCTTTGCTCATGAAATCCGCGTTTTGATTTAGGCACAGATATAGAGTGGGGGAAATTTTTCACAGTGGATTCAGCTAGACGGGTGATTTTCGTGAAAGTTTGGCGAGGGGGGACCAGGGATTGGAGTTCAGACGAGCACCTGCCATGAAAATAACGATAAAACAAGGATAGGCTCGCAACGTCTCTTCTGTGGGAGAGGGGTTGCAGGGTAGAGAAAAGGGCATCCCCCACTAAACCACGAAGTCTATTTTGTACTCTGTCAAGGCATGATAGGCTGTTTTTGGCAGCTCCTGCCCAGATATGGCAACAGTACTCCATCCTTGGCCGTACTTGGCTTTTATATAGATAGAGAATTGAATCAGTAGTGAGATATCTTCTGGAGCGGTAGAAGGATCCCACCATCTTTCCTGCGACCTTGGCAACAGACTTGATGTACGTGTTCCATTTCAGATCAGGAGTAAAGGTCAAACCCAGAAGCTTGTCAAAACACGGGGCCTCACCCAGACGAGAGCCATCCATCACAATTGATGTCAGCTGGGGATCAGAGCGTTGATGATGTAAGGATAGGAGTTTGGTTTTAGATGCATTAAAGGTAACTAGCCACATCTTCCCCCACTGAACCACGCGCTCGAGATCAGAGGAGAGAGAATCCGAGAGAACTTCGTCATTTACAGCCATCTATTTTGTCCTTTAGTTATCTCATATATTGAACGATGTTTCTCACAAGGGGGAACAAATTGCTGTTTTCTAAGTTGACTAATTTGGAATGGATTAATCCCCTGAAAATAGCAATTCTTTTTAAGCATTTCAAGTCTTGTTTTGTGACGATCAGTACCAATCACTGTGACGTCAGCAGAAAATACGACATTTAATGGAATGGCCTTCGTTTTATGAAGACCAGGGTTTAAGGAATGCATTAAACTACAGCTTTACCAAGTAGCGTGCATATGTGAAAATTATGCCTGCTGAAAGTATTGTACGATAAGTAATAAAATAGACTTCATTAATCAGCGCAAGAAAACAAGCAGCTGCGATGGCCGAGTGGTTAAGGCGTTGGACTCGAAATCCAATGGGATATTCCCGCACAGGTTCGAATCCTGTTCGCAGCGGTATATTTTATTAATTTATTATTACTTGATGAAACGCGATTTAACTTATCCAGTAGAAAATACACGTTGGGTTTACTATTGCCTGCTTCGTAATTTTCGCTACTTCACAGTGTATTTTGTAGTTTAGTTCTCACCTTCTATGAGCGCTGTTTTTGATAAAAGCGGAAGAATTGGCGTTTTCTGGGCTGATTGTGGTATTGAATGGATGGGTGGTGGGTATTTTAAATCCTCTCATCGTATACATCATCATTCAACTGCATATCTACTCATCTTATTATTCCTTATTCTCGTAGCTTTTTAATCTCAATAAGCGATGCATCCATCATTAGCAAAAAAAAAAAAAAAAACAAAAAAAAAAACAAAAACAAAAACAAAAACAACAACAACAACGACAAAAAAAAAAACAACAACAAAAAACAAAACAACAAACAAAAACAAAGCATGGTAGCATCTATCCTAATTTACGTGTCGCGAGCTAGAAACAAAATGTCCGGTTGAGTTCAAGTTTTATGCAAAAACGGAAACGGAAACGAAAACTGAGTGAAACTGAAACGAAGCACATGAAAATAAAAGTGTTGTTTAATTATTTTAAAGACTTTAATTTTGAAAAAAAAAAGTTTGTAAATAATTTGTAATATACTTTTTTTCAGTGAAATATGGCCCAAAAGAAATATTTTACTAAAAATTCACCATGAGTATGCTGAGGTCGCGACATGTAAAGTTTACCTTATCATGTTTAAGGAGATTAGAAACTGGACCTTGTGTTCACTTTCGTCAATCTCGTAACTCTCGCTTTCCTTATTTCGTCCTCATATTCCATGAGTGATGTTCCTGACAAAGAGGGAAGAATTGCTGTTTTCTGAGTCCGAATATATTCCATTTGAAACTTATCGTTGGCAAGTTTTTACCTTGAAGTACTTTTTTTTAGCTGTTTACATCAAGTGGCTTTTTGCCTTGTCTGGAGCGATTTCCATGAAAAAAATGAGTTTAATAAACGTTGTGCTCGTAATAGAAATAAGTTCATTCCATTTAAGGAGAGTAGAATGTGGACCTTGGGTTTACTTTTGGCAGACTTGTAACTCTCAATTATCTTATTTAGCCCTTTAGTCTTCATATTTTATGACCGATATTTCTGACAAAGGGGAAATAATCGCTGTCTCTAGTTGGGAACCTATCTATTTAACATTTATCGTTAGCTAGTTTTTTTTTTGATTCCTTACATTCAGTGACATTTTTGGAGCGATTTCCATAAAAGACCTAAACCTAAACGTAGATTCCATGAACAAAGCTTCTTTCTTAGAACTGCACGCCTGTGGAATCGTCTTTCGTTTTCCTGCTTTCCGGCTGACTACAATATGGTTGTCTTCAAGTCTAACGTAAATAAGTTCTTGATGAGCCGTTCCATATAAGTTAAAAAAATTTACCGAATTTCCATTACTAATGATTACTATATTGTCCAATTTCTACTGTACACTCTTTAACCCTTATCCTCGAATTACCTCTTGGGCTTGATAATGTGGTGATGCTTGTGTAAAAAAAAAAGACAAAAGGAGGAATTTTGCTGATGATTAACGAGCAAAATGTATTTATATCAACAATTTTACAGAAATGAAAAATATACTTAGAAATGTTATGTAATCGCTATACTGGTTGTTCAAAATGCCTTGGTCAGGCTATATAATGTTTACATGTGCTTTTGTCGCTGGTACAAAGTATATACACACACTGACAGAGAAGTAAAAATCTACAAAAATATATTATTGTTTTTATTTCACTCCGACAATCAGCTTTTATGTGACAAATTGTTATTCTAGTTTTGCCGTTTACTGAAAGGCGCCGGGGTGTGTGGTTTATGACGGTTGGCTGTTAGTGAACAAATGGTGATGGACAAATTAATAAATGAGTAGTTTATATCACCTCAGTAACTTCTCGATGCTCGTTCGTCTCGTACATCAATTTCTAATCAAACACAAATTCAGTTAAGATTCAGTCCCATTCGTAATTTAACGAAACAAAAAAATAAAAATAGTAAGTTTATCATTTAATTAGGACAACCAGCTTAAACTTTGCTTCTAAAAATAATTAGTATTCGATAGATTTTTATCAAACTAATTTTGTTTGAATCTATCTATCTATCTATCTATCTATCTATCTATCTATCTATCTATCGTATAAAAGGAATTTTGTGCGTGTGTGTGTGAGTTCGTTCCCTATGGACTAAAAAACGGCGGGGCCGATTTTTTAAAAAATTTCACTCGAAGGTACCTGATGTGTCTAGGAGTGTTCTTACATAGGTTTTGTTATAAATGCGTCTCATAAGTATCGAAAATCAATAATCGAAAAAATCCAATTAAAGAAGGTAGCCATATTTTGTCCCAAGTTAACACTTTGTACAACCTAACATCGTAAGTGCATTTGAGAAATTTATCACCATACAAGCAGAAAGGCCCAACCTATAAAATCAACCGTAGATTTTTTTTTATATGACAGAAACGCGCTAGAAAGGAATGTTTCTTTATAGAGCACACTTGAAGTCTATCTCTAATAATACGAGAAGCCTTGGACAATGACTATAAAGCATTGAACATATTAAGAAAACATTATTTATGAAAAGGAAAATTCAAAATTATCTCTTTACTAGCAAAGATACTCGCTCTTTGCGTGGGACTTTGCTCTACATGGATATTGTAAGAGCCACACCAAATATGACCTTAAACTTTGACGTTGACCTTAAAAAATGGTGTGCACCATCCCTAGGTCGGAAACCATTACCATGTCAGGTTTGGTCATGATCGGTCCAGTGGTGTGAGCTGTAAGAGTATATATATATATATATATATATATATATATATATATATATATATATATAGATAGATAGATAGATAGATAGATAGATAGATATCCTATGACCTTGACATTTGATCTTTACCTTGGAATATAGTGTGATACATCCCTAGGTGGGGGACCATCATCATGCCAGGTTTGGTCATGATCGGTTTAGTAGTGTGGGCCATAGGAGAGTATATATACATAGGCTATGACCTTTGACCTTAAAAAATGTGTGCACCTTATTATGTGGGGGATTATCATCATGCCAAGCTTGATCATGATCGGTCCAGTGGTGTGGGCTGTACGAGAGTTGCACACACCCACACGAACACTACTACTTTATATATATATATATATATATATATATATATATATATATATATATATATATATATAAATACATTGAACTGACGTCTATAAAACGTATGGAAGCTGAGACGTTTACAGATATTATAAGAGCCAAAACAACGGCAAATTCATTAAAAATGTCTGGCGAAGTTATTAGCGACACTTTGTTAATCTCCATGGTCCGAGTGATTTTAAGCCGTTTACAACCGTGATAACTCAGAAAAAAAAAAAAAAAAAATTTTAGGCTATTCAATTTAGCACTAAGAAGCTACGAGGAAATTAAGAAAATGATCACAGAAAAAAAGAAAAAAAAAACGAATCTAAAAATATCACATTTTTAAAAATGCTCACTTAAAACACCAAAATTAAATTATGCCTTTACCCCGAATAAAAACCACAAGTTAAAAAAAAAGAAGCCCAATTGTTCTCCTCAGAAAGGATGAAAATTATTTGCTATAATTGTATGCGATTCAATCACAAGAGTTTCCAATACAAAACTTTCAAAGGAGAAAAAATATGGAGAGCCCTGTTAGTGAACATACAACGGTGTAAGTCACTTATATATCTTCTTTTTTTTCTTAAACTATTCAAATAATCCTTCAACTTGTTTTATAATTACTTTAATTAAACGTGCTTGTATCCTTTCGCCATAATACTATCGATTAATCCGACAAGCAGCAGGATCTAACCCCTCCATTGTTGAGATCCCTAGATGCCGGAAAGATTTCTATTCTAATGGTTTCTTCGGTACTCATGCAGAGAGTGATCCGTGCTGAAATAATAACGTTATTATTTAAAAAGCTATTTTTAATATGTGGAGGGGAGGGTGTTTTGTACCTATTCTGTACTTTAGCCTTACAATTGAATAAAAAAAACATAATAAAACTTTAATTAAACGTAGAAATACGATTTAAAAAATAGCGCGGATCACTCTCTGCATTAGCACCGTTTGTTCATTTGGACTGCTAGACCTTGGAATCCTCTTCTCATTTTCTGCTTCCCTGATTGCACTGACCTGCAAAAATTTAAATGTAATGTGAATACATACCTCACTGCTCAACTCCCCACAGTCTTCTGTTAGACATGATTCCAAATAGTAACCCCTTATGTTCCAAGTGGCAACGAAAAAAGAATAAAAAATGATTTAATTTAGATTCATTTTTTTTCTGGATTTTTTTAAATAGTGGTTTAATTAAATTTACTGATCTATTCCAACATAATCTAATATATAAACGGCTATATGTCTGTCTGTCCTTCAGACTTTATCTCCTCCGAAACTAAAGTCGCAGTTAGCTAGAGGCCTCAAATGATTGGATTATTTACATGTCGTTCTTTTATGGGTCTTTAGCCGGTTAAAATTGTTTTTAAAGGGTTAAAAATAGGTTAAAAATGTTTTTAAAGGATTAAAAATAGGTTAAAATTGTTTTTAAGTGATTAAAAATAGGTTAAAATTGTTTTTAAAGAGTTAAAAATAGGTTAAAATTGTTTTTAAGTGGTCAAAAATGGGTCAAAACTGAAAAAAAAAAAAAAAATAAGATCGTTAAATATTTTGTACATTCATCTTAATTTTAAATTTTTAATCGATTTATATGCGTGTCACGTTGGTACAGTGGTAACGTCACCAGCTTTGAATGCTGCAGTTTCGGCTTTGATTCTAGCTGGTGGCACCTGAACACTTTTTTTATTTTTTACTTTTGAAATCACGACTCTATAATTATGTATACGAAATCCGTACAAATTAAAATATCATATTTAAGCATATTTTACGCCAGGGCAAAGCCGGGAGCCACTCCCCTCCGCTAGTTAAACATTATTAAATTATTTTATTGGTTTTTCTTAATAGTGGATTGACTAGGATGCCTGTTTATCGGTGTGCTCGGGCGTGTGAGGTGGTGCAGTAAGGAACTCCAGGGTTCGCGTGTGTAAAAAAGTGGTAGTAGTGGGGGGGATCAAAACAGCAGTAAGCTGTTTGGTTAAAAAAAGGTGTTAAAAAAGTAGTATAAGCAGGTAGGCTCAAACCTGTAAAGCGATGAAGGAAAATAAAGTGAAAGAAAATCTGATGTCTTACCGCTACTCCATGACGCGACCGGAAGTTCGGAGCATTAAAATTAGGCAAAGTCAATCCAACCGATACGATGATTTGCAAAAAATCAGTCCCTCCTTGTAGAAAACTGCCCACCTGAAGGTGAAGGAATTAATGTTTTTGGCCAATTTTTCGATATTTGTCATCCGAGACACCGATCTTCAAATTGATATTGATTTCGTGAAAACCCGTCTCCTCTCTCGAAAGTTTTAGGCATACATACATACATACATACATAATTTAAACAGACAGGTGAGATTTATATTGTAAACTAACCTGGATGCCCGGCGTTGCCTGGGTGTTTGGGGTGCGTGTTAAGCAAAAAACAAAAATCAAAACAAAAACAATAACAACTAAAAAAACAATGGTAGTAGGCAGACAGGATCGAACTCGTACCGCGAAGGAGGAAAAGAACGTGAAAAAAAATGTGAGGTCTTTGCCGTTGTGTCCATTGCCAAACCGTAAGTGACAAAGGTTTAAATTAAGGCCAGTCAATCGAAAAAAGAGGATGACTTTCGAAAATATCGGCGAAAAAACCGACACCTCCTTGTAGAAAAGTGTCCAGTTTAGGATGAAGGAATTAATGTTTTTAACCAAATTTCGATATTTGTCGCCTAAACGATTGAGCTTTAAAACGATACCGATTTCGTGAAAATCCGTCGCCTTTGTCGAAAGTTTTAGGCAGACGTTTAAGCATACATACATACATACATACATACATACATTTAAACAGACAAGGGATATTTATATCATAGATGTCTATAATCTAAAAAATTAAAAAGGGCTGTATACAGTGACTATGTCTTGAATTCATGACATTGAGCACGGAAGGAATATATTGAAATTACGGTGTTTTCTTTCCAAATTAAGGCTGGAACACTTGACCCCCTGACGAAATCTGCCCCATAGCCCCCTTATAAAGATTTGAGGATACTTTTATTGTCTTCCTCGGTTAATTTTATATAATAATACACTTTTAAATTTTATGTAGATTCTCTAACCTTTCTTTTTATAGGGCACACCAATATACGCACAAACATTAAGTTATATATTCTAATTAATAAAGCTGCCAGAGGTAGTTTGTCCTACCTTGACAGAGTGCAAAATAGACTTCCTAGCCTAGTGGGGGATGCCCTTTTCTCTTTCCTGTAATCTCTTTCCCACAGAAGAGATGTTGTGAACCTGTCTCTGCTTTATCATTGTTTTCATGGCAAGTGCTCATCTGAGCCCCAATCTATGCCCCTCCTTGTCCGGACTGTCACGAAAACCACCCGTCTAGCTGAAACCACTATCAATAATTTCCCCCACTCTTTATCTGTGCCTAAACGTAAATTCCATGAATAAAGCTTCTTTCTTAGAACTGCACGCCTGTGGAACTCTGTTCAGTTTACCTGCTTTCTAACTGACTACAATATGATTGTCTTCAAGTCCAACGTGAAAAAATTCTTGATGAGCCATCCGCTTAAGTAATACAATTTACCAAATTTCCACGACTATAAATATTACTAAAAGATGTTCCCCTTAATCACTGTACACTCATTAACTCTTATCCTCCAGTGGCCTCCGGGCCTTGATAAATGATGACTTCTTTATATATATATATATATATAATTATTTTTTTACTATAATAATTAAATACCTACAGGTACTAGTGTTTCATCCTTTCGGGAATCTTCAGTGCAGGGTGTCACCATTAACACCAGTCGACAAATTTGAACTCGTCAACACGAGCCATGTGAGGCTCGATTAGCAAAGACCGTATCCATTCGGCTACTGTTAACCGTGTGAAATAACGTTGAATTTAAACATTTTAATTTTTTAAAAATGTTCTTTACGTCAGTCACAGTGATCTAATCGTTATACGATCATCTATGCATAAGAGCTAAATTGACCAAGTTAATTTAATTCAACTGAAAGTGCTCAAAATATATATATATATATATATATATATATATATATATATATATATATATATATATATATATATATATTTTCCAAACCACAGTCTAAGGTCATTCGTGGACATATGCTCAGACGACAATACCATCTATGATCACACTTTAAAGGCCAGCGACGACCCGAGCCTTTCTTCATCTGACCTTGAGCACGTGATGCAATGGTTAATTTCAAGGCATCCAAAACCAATCTTCTATCTTTACATCACCGACGCTTTGATTCCCACTTAGCCACAATAGATATGAATGGGGCTCGTCTCAAAGAAGCACCCTGCTCCGACAAGTTTTTGAGACTGACCTTCATCCCTGACATGAAATAGAAGATTTACATCGAATCTGTTGCCAAAATCAACAGAAAAATGGTCGCGTCCTTTTATCGCTCCGGAAAGTATCTCACTCCCGATGCAATCCTTTACACGTATAAGAGCGAAATTACGCTCTAAAATGGAGCACTATTGCTACATCTGGGTGGAGCTGCCTAGAGTAGCTTATCCTGCCTTGACGGAGTGTAAAAACGGCTTCGAAACCTGGTAGGCAATGCTTTCTTCCCCTCCGTGCAACCTTTTTCTCACAGAAGAGACTGTTTCTGGTTTACCGTTATTTTCACAACAAGTACTCGTTTGAACTTCATTCAATGGTACCCCACCACCAAACTTTCACAAAAAGCACTCGTCAAGCCACAACCTTTGCCAAGAAGATTTCCTAATCTCTATCAGTGCCCAAGTCTAAACGCAAATTCCATGAAAAAAGCTATAACTGTAGAACTCTGTTCCACTGACCTGTTTCCTAGCTGAATACAACATGGTCGTTTTCAAGTCCTGCTATCCCTATTATCATCCAATTCTGCCAAAATCCGATCGATAACGATCACTGCTCGAGTGGCCTCATGGCCTTAATAAGTGGGATTTTTCTGTATAAAAACAAGAAAACAACGTTTATTAAACTAATTTGTATAATTAAATTTTTATTTTGTTGACGAGTCATAACTTATGACAAAACATGATAATAAGAGGAATGGATTGACAATTGAATGATGAAGAATACTATGAGAAAATTGAAAATTACCACATACCATTCATTTACAACCACGATAAAATCAGAGAACAGCGATTCGTGCATTGTGAGAACTAATGAAACACATAGGCACGGGAGGAGTAGCGTGAGTTATAACGTTGCCGACAGTAAACGCAAGGTCTACGCCATATCACAAATATTAATTAAAAGGATGAAACGATGGTTTAAAGTACGTGGTATGTATTGAATAATCATATCTTCAGATCAAATTTAAAATAAATTAATAAAACGAAACGCTGTGAACAGGATTCGAACCTGTGCGGGAATAACCCATTGGATTTCGAGTCCAACGCCTTAACCACTCGGCCATCACAGCTACTTGATACCGGGTGTCATTAATTAAATATTTATTTTGTTAGTCAGGGTACAATATACTTAAGCATAATTTTCACACAGACGCACGTATATATATATATATATATATATATATATAAAAAATTGTATACTAGACTACCTCGACCCGTTGGGTCAGTGTATGCTATAGCTAGCTATGGAATAGTGAATATGAAGAATTAAGGTATAAACGTTCAAGTGAGTATACAGAATTAATGCATAAACGCGCATAAAATTGGATGATTGCGCACGCGAAAACAAACGTGGCGACCAGTAAAAACAATACGCAATTTCGCGTATGCGCAAAAAAAAAAAAAAAAAAAAAATGAATGCACGCGCGGACGAAAACAAACATGACGACCAGCAAAAACAATATGGCATACATTGGCTAATAAAGATCTAAACATCATTGCCCTTAGATTAAATGAAAAATCCTTTATATACGGGGAGGTGTAATCAGTTAAAAAAATTTGAAAAAAACAAAACAAAAAGAAAAACAAAACAGAAAAAATACAAGGAGAGAGTGTGCATTATACAAGTCGACCCTAGTTTTTTTTATGTTAACATCCTTAAAAATACCAGGAAATAATAAATACCAGGAACTAATTAAGTAATATTTAATGGTGAGACCTTTTCAAAAAAAAAATCTTAAAAACAAACAAACAAACAAACAAACAAACAAACAAACAAAGTCTCCCCACACATACGCTTTGAAGTGTTTCTACGTATTTTTAAAATGTTTCGAACTTATGACCCTACCCCATTTTCCCTTTATGCTCCCACCACCGCCACCAAACTTAAAAAATGCTAACATTTTACATATCTCGCTACGTCACCATGAAGTGGGGTCTCATATTACGTTAAATTTATAGAGGAAAGTGATCCCCAGGCTAAAATGTTAACATTTAATTATTAAAAAAACCCTTCTTTTATATTATCCTTAAATGCCGTTGAAACGTATTAGCAAAAAAAAAAAAAAAAAAAAAAAAAAGAAAAAAAAGAAAGAAAGAAAGAAAGTGGGTTAGGATTAGGGTTAGGTTTAGGTTGGAAAATTTCCAATATATTTTTTTTAAATATGTAAATTGATCAAGTAATATTTTAACACTAGAAAAAAATTTGCTTTGTTTTATTTTTTATTTGAAAAGAATTCCAACTTACAATAAAAGTACGAATAAAATAATTGTAAAAAAATAATCTTGGACACGAAAACGTATTTTTTAAAAATCAAGTCCTTAGTGGACACTAGGCTATCAGATTATAAAAAAATTTGACACAATCAATATTCAAGAATTTCAGTCTCCCCTCCACTATTATTATTATGTTTTCTTTGGTTTTTGCGACTTTTCACTTTGAGAAAAGTTCGGACTGTCCCCTTCCCCCGCCCGTTACTAATTTTTATTTATTTACGACTTTTGTAAAGGTGTTTTTCCATTTAACAATCCGCGCTATTTTTTAATTAGTACTAGTCTAGCCATTAGCCCTTAAAGAGTCAGATGAAAATGTTCCAAATAAAAAGTGATTTTGAGATGATATTGTCTTTTATTGTCTTGACAAAACATTTTTTAAGTGATGAGTGAAATAAAAAAAAAACTCAGGAAGCCCACAGAGCACTACTGCAAGCACTAATTAAAAATTAAGGAGACCCAACTAAAAGCACTTCTAAAACAAGGGTTCTACACCCCCTCCTTGAAGAGAAAATCTTTTTACGTAAGGCCTAAATCGTCTACATTCACAAGAGCGCTACTGAAAGCAGTAAATATGGTTATAAATATGATTATAGTTATATATTGTATATTTATATTTAAATCAGTATTTTTTTTTTACTGAAGGGAGTTAATTACATTTATTTGTAAGGAAAACACGTTAAGACAGAAAATATTGTTGACCTTGTATATGCTTTAAATAGCAACAGTGGCTTATAATATCGGACTTTAGACAGACCGGTCATGAAATAGGAAAGCAGACGATTTATTTTGGTTTAAACGCCCAAGCAATATTATATTTTTATTGAGGCTGTGGGTGTGTGATACGTGTTTATAAAAAGACAAGGTCTTGGTGGTGATGCGTTTTAAAAATATATAACGGCCAATTTAAATCAAATAAAAAACAATAGCATAGAGAGTTGATCTACATTTCTTACCTCTTGAAAATGTGGGATGCCCCCCAAAATATTTGAGGAAATATACCATCTACAGTCAAGGTAAATAAATACTTATTGAAGATTATTGAACCCTCTGAATTATTTATTTATCTGTTTACAACGATTGAATAATTCCTGCATTGACAAGCCTTCAAACACTTTTTTTATCCGATAAACAATGCTTCAAGCAAACTACGATATATATATATATATATATATATATATATATATATATATATATATATATATATATATATATATATATACTTCATAAGTAATGTCAGCGAATAAATATGGGAAATGTTTAAGTGAAATGTCATTATTTCTTCTTTTCACGTTCAGTCGTTTATCTGTCGATATATTAAATTTTCACGTAAATAAATAAAGAAATTTCCAAAAGGACATAGGAAAGATCAAACCAAACTATAATCTTAAACCCTAACCCTAACTCTAAACCAAAACACTCGCCATCAGACGATTGGATTATTGATAGTTTTGTTCCCATTTGCTGAATGCTGGTTGGTTAATCATGAAATGGAGGAAAATAGTAAGATGAATAAGAGGCACTGCTAACAATCGGATTCGAATGATCTATCGAAGACGTAATAGACCGTTAGTAACTTCCGCCGTGCAATGAGGAAAAAATCGATGTCACATGGAAATGTTCCAAACAAAAATCTCCGAACAGATGCCGACCATTATTACGTCACGCATCAGATGATAATTGGATGAAATCACATGACCCAAACAATAACATCGTTGCTCGAGTATCGGAATTTCACATTCGAATATAAATGTGATTACTTATGACTGTATTGGGGTCACCATGTCTGTCTGTCTGTCTGTTTATCTATCTATCTATCTCTGTATATATATATATATATATATATATATATATATATATATATATATATATATATATATATATATATATATATATACTAGCAAAAGTACGCGTCGTTGACTGGGTTCAAAAACAGACTACAGAAAATGGACTCTGATTTATGAAAGCATGATAGGTTATGAAAAGGAAGTTTTTTTACAATTCAGGTTTCGTCTTTTTTAATTTTATTTTCCCAGTTTATAAGGAATGCTCTCTTTTAGCGAATACAACTTTTCAGGGATTCGCTCCGCACATTTAAGCAGCTTATTCCTGGGTCGTGAATTGACTGTAGAATATGATATTTTTCCGCATTAAACTTTGTGACATATTTCCATTCTATGGCGGTCAGGTGCGAACGAACACCCAATCATTTTATACCACATTCTTCAAACTGAAACACAATTATCAAAGTATACTTACGCAGATAGATATGAAAAGTCTTTATTAAAGTTTGTGCCTATTTCCATTCTATAGAGGCCAAGCGCGAACGCAGACCACACAATTTTATTATACCATCCCTATTTAAGTTAAAACATACTTATCAAATATTCTTATGTACATATATATCAAAAACACTTGTAAACGTTTTAATTTTAAAATTTTTTATTTTCATACTTTGTGGACCAGTCGCAAACGCAGACCCCACAATTTTAATGAACCACTGTTCTGCCAGATCAAACATACTCATTCCTGTGTCTCGATACATCTTCTATCATTATATGTAATCAGCTTTTTAAAATAGTCAACCATATAGGAGCCTATTCGTGACCAGACACACACACACACACACACACACACACACATTCAGCTTTATATTATATTATATATATATATATATATGTTAATGAAAGTTCTAATTTAACTATTATAACCGTTATTAATGTCAAATTCGATCACCATAGGTGGTTGGGTCACACACACACACACACACACACACACACACACACACACACACACACACACACACACATAATTTGTAAACAATTCAAATACCACAAGTATATTTAAATTCCATTCATATTATTTTTTTGGTACATGGTACATCTGACACATGTTTCGTTGAATTATATAGGTAGACCAGATATCTCGCCAGATACCCATATAAATCAATAATTTTCTTTAAAATGACCGTAGGTAACATCTATGTTATTTTTAGTAGTTTCTACATGGAATGATCTATAAATAGCCTATAATTAGTAAGTTTTTTTGTTAATTTTTACTTTTATAACTTATTTAGTTGAATGTCAAAAAAGTAAAATTTGAGAAAAAGAAAACGGAACATGTTGCAATATCTCAAAGTACAAAAAGATGCAGCTTTGAGTGCGCATATCTGATTTTTTCGGGGTCACTAATTATTCAACTCATTTTCCTTGTTGGCTTTTACCATCGAGTATTCGAGCAAGAGAAATTGAGTAGTTTTAACAAACGTCTAAATTATAAAGTGTATCTGGCATTCTCATCTCGAGAAGATGGAAAAGACATTCAACTAAATTGTTTTGCGCTTGAAACAGACATTTTGTTATGAGATTTTAGTCTGGATAAAAAATGAAATATTTCTCGGTTTTGGAACTCGTGAATTTTTAAATTTATTTTTTGGTTGTTTCTTACAAACGGGGTTTCATACTTGTAATGAATGGACACCTAAGAACTCAAGACTTTCAAGGTGCCTTCAATAAGTGTTAATAGTACACACATGAAACTCTAATCCGATTCGAAGTAATCTCCTCCAGCTGCATTGCACTTGTACTGTTCCAACAACTCCTGGAAGGCCCCCATAGAAGTCCTCTTGGGTGAGCGTATTAACAGTCTCTTTCATTTCATAAATTAGCTGATAACGACAGCCTCTAAAGTTTTCTTTGATCTTAGGAAATAACCAAAAATCACAGGGTGTAAGAACTATAGAAAGGGTGAGGAAGTGTCTTGATGCCCAGTTTGGTCAAATAGTCTGTGACAAGGATAGAGCATCCTTGTGACAAACTTCGCACAAATCTTCTGCACCTTCAGTTCCTCACGAATAATTGTGTACAGTCCCCACACTGACATCAAACTGTGTACTTATTGTCTCTATAGACACACGACGGTCCTTATTCATGAACTTCTTCATTTGGCCAATCAACTTTGGTGTTTTGATTTACTTACTCCTCCCACACCTCTTATCATCCCTGCCTTCCTTGAATCTCTTATGCCACTCAAAAACTGATGCTCGATTCATGCAAGATGGTCCAAATACAGTCTGAAGGATTCCATAAGTTTCTATGACATTTACCCAAGTTTAAAACAGAATTTTATTGCATATAATTATTCTAAAGTGTCTTTACGTCCAGATTGCATTTTTGAAATTCACCAGCTGTGACAATATGGCTTTAGTAGAGTGTATTCCAATTTCTGCTGTAGCGTCCGCTTCTAATTTGTCATAATCCAACGTGGAATTAGTAAGGATTAAATAACTATCATGAGAATGCCCATGTCAGTGCGCAATCTGGTCTAACTGCATATGTTAAAGCATAATAATACAAATTCTGACGAAAATAACAAAATATTAATCATAATAAAAAAGGAGTTGTGTTTACAGGCTATATAAATGCGATTCGTGGGAAACACTCTGGGAACGATTAAGTATATAAAAGAATATAGACAAAACTAGAAGGCAGTTTACATAATTTTTAATTATATTACGTTTATTTACCAAAATAATGTGTCGTACAAAATGATAGGTCTTGATATTTTAAATTTTCGAGAGTAATATCTCTTTTTCAGCGGAGAAAAGAAAAAGAAACTATTCTTTTGTCTATTCTATCTTTTTATTTCTTTCTTTATTTCTGGAAGTCAGTGTCGCAAACTGGCTGTCAAATTAATTTCCAGGATACGAGTTTTGATGGATCTTAAGTATTGTTGGGAATTATTGTAACTTTCTAATGTATATAAATTATTAATTTTTACGTATTACGCTTAAAGTGTGTTCTAAGGAGTGTTAATGACTGCTGTATTAATATCATGCAATGCCCGTTTTTAGGTAAAGGAAATGATTTAAAGGAGGTCAACCAACGTGTGCTTGCTAGTTCCTCTGCTATAGTATACACGTCAATATGTATACGCGTACCTGCCTACGTATATGAGTATAGACGTAGTACAATTAAAAATGACTTCTAATACTGTCATTATTTTTTATATACCAACTCGTGTCCACGGTGTTTCCTACGAATCGCATTGCTATAGCCTTCAAACACAACGCCTTTCACATTATGCACAATGCTTCAAGCAAACTACAACATCCTTCTATAATAAAGAAATGTAAGCATAAATAGCGTAAAGCATTCCAATTTGAAAAAAGATTAAGATGAAAATGACCACACACACACACACACACACACACACACACACACACACACACACACACACACACACACACACACACACACACACACACACACACACACACACACTACCATATATTTCTCATCAAGATAACAAACGTGGAATGAATACTCACCATCTTCTCTTCTTATTTCTATTTCCGCGCCTTGCTAATGGGTTACGTGTTTATCTTAAGATTGTTATCTTCACTAAAATAGGCTTTTAAAACATTTCACCCTATTAGCCATCCCGCCATCTTTATTTTTATCTCGTTTTATAAAGCTGTCTCATTTCAATTTAAATCAATTGGGTTGAACTATTTCAACACGAAGAATGTCGGGGGAAAAATGTTAAATACAATTTATCAAAATACAAAAAAAAAAAAAAAAAAAAAAATTAAAGTACACCCTCTGTCAAATATTACGGGAAAACTATGCTTCGCAAGTGTTGGCATTAATATTCTATTGGGAAAATTTTAGTGAGCGCGATAATGACTTAATTTAGAAATGCCCACCTGTCCGCGCATTTTGTAAACTTCAATAGAAAAACAAAAATGGTGACGCGCAGCGGATTTTATCCTTAACGGTCTCGCGAAATAACGTAAATTCTCGCCGTTCGTATACAGATTAGATGAGCTTGGGTCGATAAAAGCCAGCGATTTGAAGAACAAAGAAGTTCGTTTAAAGAAGGTGAGTTGTACATATATAACGCATTGAGGCGTGGTTGATTATTTTCTTGAGTCAGCCCAAAGAAGGCAAAAAAGGACTAATAAGAAAACTGCTGTTGTTTATTGCTAAAGAAAAGCACATATTCATTTAAAATTTTCAAATTAAGATTAGCGGTTTTCAGAAACAAAATCCCTCATTAAACTCTACCCTTAATCCTAAGTCTTGGTGGTAACTTTCCGTTCGGATGTTTTTTTGTGGCATCTGGAATTCGGGTTAATGGTAAGGGATGTTTTGTTATATTTTATCTGACAGCGTTTCACTTTGGGGTTTTATATTATTTGTTAGACTTTTTACGAAAATGAAAATGCGACTTACTTTCCCTGATTGAGTTCGGATTTTAAAAACGATTTCAGCCAATTTTATTGTTATATTGTCTAGTGGTTTTTATATTGTCTAGTGGTTTTTATATTGTCTAGTGGTTTTATATTGTCTAGTGGTTTTATATTGTCTAGTAGTTTTTATATTGTCTAGTGGTTTTATATTGTCTAGTGGTATTATATTGTCTAGTGGTTTTTTATATTGTCTAGTGGTTTTATATTGTCTAGTGGTTTTTATATTGTCTAGTGGTTTTTATATTGTCTAGTGGTTTTATATTGTCTAGTGGTTTTATAAGATGAAAAACAATTCCACATTTTATTTCACTTAGTCTGTCTGTCCGTTTAACCTTTTCTATGAAACTACTGGTCCGACCTGACTGAAATTTCGTATGAGTCTTTGTTATGATCCTATGCAACGAAGTAAGTATTATGGTATTCATTCAATCAACGATTAGTGATTAATATGGATTTATAGATATTTGCATTTAATGCAAAACATGAGCACCAATTTACCCATATTCGACAATCAATTTGGCATAAAACATGCATTCTAAGTCAACCGGATATCATCGCCTTCGAGTTTTTAAGGTTTAGTTGATTTAAAGTTTTTCAACAGAAGACAAAAAACAAGAACAAAAAAAAAAAACATCCGTCCCCCCCAAACACTTAAAAATAGACATGTATCTGAAAAAAAAAACGTTTCAGGCTTATCTAAAACATAAAGATATCTTATCTATTTATTATTTTTTTAACAACGTGTCGTTATTTAAAATAACAAAGGGAACACCGCGATGATATGAGTTTGGATTTCGGGTCGGCACGTGGGAATAAATTGGATTCCCATTTATCTTTTGCGGTTTCTGTTTTTAAACATCCGAAATTGTCCGATTCGGTCTGTTCTTGCTTATCTCTACTTGAGAAGCGTTATCATCGAACAAGCAAAAGGGTCTGGCGTATAAAATCAACAGTAGGTTCTTTGAATGACAGAGGCGCGTTCGAGATAGAATGTTTCTGTTTAGAGCACAACTGAACAATGGTACGTCATTTTTGCATTTTAAACTTTAATTCAAGCCATTATATATAAAAAATAATTTTATAAAATCAACCGTAGATTCTCTACAGTGTAATGTAGACTACAATGTATGTGGACTAAGTCTCAACGTGAGAGATATGAAGCTTCCTCCTGCTGAACCGCGATCGGTCACCAACTAGAGCAATCAATCGATTTGATTGAAAAATGGGTGATTTCGATGACAATAAAAATATGTGTGTGAAACATTTGGTGATTATCATTCAATCCTGGGCAACGTCGAGTCTCATTGTTAGTATTATCATACAAACAGCAAATTTATCATGTTGCTAGCAGTTCTGCCCGGCTTTGCTCGGGTCCTATGTACTGTTCATAACTTTATGTGCATATGTATATATTAAAAAGTGTGAATATATACGGTAATGCCTTTCTATATGATAGGTTTCCTTAACTACCATAGAGAAAAGTTGGTAGAGACCTCATGCGTCAAATCTTTAAAAAATTTGACCCCAATTTTGACCCCTTAACATTTATTGTTTTGGGCTCAAATCAAATTAAAATGTTTGACCCATGTCCAAGTAACCTACATCTAAAATGTCAAGTGTTTGGACCTAAAATTGGCGGAGGAGTTTGGTAAAGTCTGCAAATGTCAACTCTGTAAACTTTGACCTCTTGCCTGCTAAATTTTCGCCCCCAAACTGATTAAAAAGCTTGCGGCATGTCTGAATACCCTTTATGTAAAATTTTAAATGTTTAGAACCAAAACTGGCTTAACAGTTTGGTAAAGACCGTAAAGGTCAAATCTTTAAAACTTTGACCCATTGGAAGCCAAATTTTCAGCCAAAAAACGATTAAAAAGCTTGCCCTATGTCTGAATACCCTTTATGTAAAATTTCAAATGTTTAGACAAAACATTGGCTGAGTTATTTGTTAGAGATCGCAGAGATGAAATTTGTTTGAATTTTGATCGCAATTTTCACCCCTTAACATTTACTGTTTTGGACTCAAATCAAATTATAAAGTTAGATCCTTATCAAGTAACCTATATTTAAAATTCCAAGTGTTTAGACCCAAAATTGGCGGAGGAGTTTGGTAGAATTCTCAAAGGTAAAAGCGTTGAACTTTGACCCCTTTGCAACCAAATTTCTGGCCGAACACCGATTAAAAAGTTTTTCCCAAATCTCAATACCCCTTATGTCAAATCTCGAGTCTGTAGACCGAAAATTGACAGTTATTTGGTAGGGAAGTGTACACACACACACACACACACACATACATTTTCACTTTTATAGATATATAGATAGATTAATTGCGAAGTATTGCCCTGCTGTTAGATAACATGAAAAAACAAAAAACAGAACAAAAACACTCCTATATACAATAACTAGCTGGTCGTCCGGCGTTGTCCGATTGTACAATACGCTTAAACATGATATTTTAATTTATACAGATTTCGTATGTATTATTATAGAATCAATCCTCTATTGAATTATTATGAAGAATAGGTTGCCCGGTGGACTAATGCGCAAAAAATGCTAAAATAAATAAATAAATAAATAAATAAATAAATAAATAATAAGGATCAGTTGTGTATAAATCCCAAGAGCGATAGAAACTTTCTATCATGTCTGAAAGTGACACAATGTTCAACGAGCGAGATCAGAAATGCGCCGCGGTACAACTCATATTCTTTACCGATCCAAGTTATGACAACAGGACCATTGCCAGCACCCTCAGAATGCATCGATGGATGGCCACGAATAGCAGCGACGTGACCAGGGTGACAAAAACAAGGTTTCCGACCACGATTATGATCTTTGGTGTGGTTTCAAGCAAGGGCCACATCATACCACCTTACATTTTCGAAGTCGGCTTGAAAGTCAACACCAAAGTGTACCTGGATGTGCTGAAGAGTGTGGTGATATCCTGGTGCTATCATGTGGCCGCTGGCAGACTCTGAGTGTGGCAGCAGGACTTGGCGCCCACCCACAAGTCCAAAGAGATCCAGGTTTGGCTTCAGAAGGTGTTATACGACTTTGTAACCTTCTCTCACTGGCCACCCTCCTCCCCCGACCTGAACCCGCTAAATACTTCGTTTGGTCATACGTCGAGGACATCGCAAACATGACCTCGCACAACACCAAAGCCAACCTGATCGCCACCATCCGCAGAATATTCGCCAAGCTCCCGCCAGCGCCTATAGAAAAGGCATGCTTCCAGTTCTGGATCCATATCGAAGCGGTGATTGAAACTGAAGGCAACTACATTGAATAGATCTCAGCTCTACTACATAGTCAAGTTACCTGAATTGACTTTTTTTTTCAATACATTTTGAAAAATAAAGTTGTAGTTTCTTTAGGGCGACACTTTTATCGTTCCACCCTGTAAATCGGTCAGTTAGCCTACGTGCGAGATCGCAACTTTCCCGTCGCTTAATCACTGTAGACCATCTTTAATAACGTTTATGTCTGCGTTTGGCTTCATAAATGTTAAGTTTCACTTAATTCTCGTTGCGGTTTACTTTGGCCTTGGGTTTATATTCCTTACTAATGGAGTCAGAGGTGGCTTCATTGCTGAGTTCGAATCCCACGACAAGCGGCTATTGTGACTTCTTGCACTGATGAAACACTAGTGTCTATAAGTATAAAAATAATTATATATATATATATATATATATATATATATATATATATATATGAGGTTATAGTTTTCCAGAGGTTAAGTAACCAATGAAGTTTAACGAGGTTAATACAAGAGTGCTCAATACCGAAGTAGAGCAGATTATACTCTTTATTTGTTTTTACATAAGCAGTAATATGTTGCTACACAGTCATGACCATGCCAGCTAGTTACCAGTAACTAGAATCCTCTTCCGGCGATACAGCTTATGCGAAAGCAAAGTTTGATCTTCCTCATCACATGGAGTTAATATCAGGAGGTTCCGTCAAATGTTGTGAAAAATAAGATTTGGTTGTATGTATATAAATCCCAGTAGGGTGCGGGGTTGAGTCTGTGTATTAGATATAGAAATGAATGGGAAAGCTTGGGGGTTTGTATGTATATAAACTTAGAGAAACAAACGTTAACTCACATTTAGTATAACAATAGATAGATAGTAAACAAGTTCTTGATGAGCCGTTCCACTTAAGTTAACAAATTTACCGAATTTCCATTACTAACAATTACTATATTGTCCAATTGACTACTATGCACTTTTAACCCTTATCCTCTAGTGGTCTCTGGCCTTGATAAGTGGTTATGCCTATGTAAAAAAAAAGTATGGTGATGCTGTTGTTGAGCAACATTCAGAAAATTATTTTTGTCATTTATTTTTTTTCAGTTATAATTCTTTCTCGAAAGACATTGTGTACTTACGGGAGAGGCCATGTGCAGGTTGCCAACATCCTTAAGCGAAAGTGTGGAACGAACTGGCTTCGAACTTGGCACACCCAACTTCTCAGTCCGTGTCGTTAACCACTTAGCCACCGTCACCATCCTGCCAGCGGTAATGTAATTGACAACCATGCACTTGTTAACATTCAACATATGTCTGGAACAATACTTGGCATTCAGAATGGCATCCAGATGCAAAAAGGCTTTCTGTTGTTGCCGATCTAACAACACTCCTGAGGTCAAAATCGATGATTGATTACATTGTTGGGCAGAATAATCAGTGCATGCTTTCGTTCTTTACCTTTTTGATTTGTTTGAAAGCATTTTCTATTCTCACTGCGAGAAGCATTGTTTATCTCAATTGTTTCAGTTGCCATAACACGAACTCTTCTATTTCAGTATGAATGTACGTGTCAATATTTCCTGAAGGCTATGCCGAGTCTAATGAGAGGTCAGATTTGATTTTCTGCGCTAAGTGATAACAATTATTACACAGACGAGTTTAGCCAAGTAAAATAGTACATTATATCTCTTCAGGAATAACAATCATTACGTAGGTGAGCCAACTCTTGAACAGGATCGAAGGTAATGTTTCTGAATTTTTGAGATGAGGATTTAGAATTTGGATTATTCGGACTACTGTTCTCATCTCACAACCCTATGTAACACCCGATCTTCTTCAGGTGTACCTTGTTGAAATTTTTATCGAGCTCTGAAATCTGCACGGAATTTCAAACAAGGTCTAAGATTCAATCCTCGGTGCTGGTTGGTTGGTTGGTTTTGTTTTACGGCATATCAATCCTTTTCGGGTTATTTAATGTCGGTGTATTCTAATGCCCCACTGACAGGGCCCCTCAGTGCTGGGGAAACAACGAATACAATTGCGAATTACTTAAAACGCCCACTCGATGGTAGATGACGGAACGAGATAATGCTACTCCCATTCGAAATTTCGTGCAGATTCCCGAATTTGACAGAAAAGTTTTCGAGTTCGACAGATTGCACCTGCAGAAGGTCGATGGTTACATCGGCTGAAATGTAAAAATAAGACTGAATATGAGTACAGTAGTTCGAATAATCCCAATAATACAAAATCGAATTTGACTGTGCGTATTTACATATAACAATGCGTATATAGATGGAACAAGTCCTGAAAAGTAGGCGATGGATGTATATTTATGTATAACCATCATTAAAACGGCAAGCCAAGTTTCGAACAAGGACTTATTTGATTATGCGTATTTAGGAATAACAAACATTACATAGATGAGCCTAGTTTTGTGCAAGAACACAGGTCATCGTGTATATTTACATATAATAATTCTTCAATAGATTAACCGAGTCTTCAACAATGTCGAATAATACTAATAACAAGCATTGCATAAATAAGCCAAGATTTGAACAAGTGCGTATTAGATTATGCGTATTTATGGATGACAGCCATTAAAAAGATGAGTTTAAAACAGTCATTAAAAAGATGAGTTTAAAGCAAGGACACATTTGATCATTCCTATTTAGGGATAACAAAGATTACATAGATAAGCCTAGTTCTGAATAAGAGGGCATTTAATTATGCGTAATCAGGGATAATATTTATTACATAGACGAGCTTTGTTTTGAACATTTGATTGTGTATAACATGGCCGTTTTGTGTTCCAGTCTGAATCTACATGTCAATATTTTCGGAGGGCTAAGTCGAATCTTACAATAAAACAGATTTGGCTGTATCAAGTAACAATTTAAAATAGCTAACAACTCTACAATCGGAACCAATACCACGATCATCAGAAGGGACCATTCCATAATTTCGGACCATACGGCTTTATTGCAGTTTCGAAGTGGCGAAGCTCCTCCCTTAGGAATTTGTATTTGTACGGGTGTAAGCCACTTTCCTATCCAAAACATTTAAGATTTGGATGCAATTTGATCCATAGTAACTACAACAATTAAGCAATATTCCCTGAAATTCAATTTCTCCTTAAAACCCTTTAAACTAAAGTCTAAAAGTTTAAACATTTCTATAAGCAAATAATGCAATCGAATCGATTTCGATCAAAATTTGAATAAATATATACAAGATAAGGTTTATTACCAATATACCTTGATTCGTAAGGGAACATAAAAATGGTGCAAAACTGTTCTGTTCGTGTTGTGGGGAATCACCCTCCAAATGGACTGTTCTATCCATTATATAAACCATAGACCTTTTGATCCCAGGTGTGGATTAAACGCCAGAGCTCCCGGAGTCTTTATCGTCACGTTGGTTTGTTATTTTTCCTGCGATTGTTTTACATATTATTATTGTTATTGCCGTGTTAAATTTGTTTTATTTGTTAAAGTTGTTATTGCTGTTATCTTCCTGCTGTTATTTTTGAACGGGACTTTTACCTTATTTTTTTAATTATTTTTTTTCCCCTCTCTAACCCGTCGGCCATGGCGTCCGCCAGCAATGTGCCGTCGGAAGAGGACAAAAGTGGCGAACAAAAGAATGGGTGGGCAAAACCACCCAAAGTTAAAATAGACGTTAACAACTTTTTAACGGAAGCAAGGAAATGTTTGCAATATGTTACAGAAACAGGAGTTACGTTAGAAGCACCACGGCTACAGGAATTTGCCAAGAAAACGATCTCACTTTTTGTGGTAGATCGCAAGACCAAAAAATTGATCAGGTCAACAAAGGAAACTATAACTAAATTACTGGCAACGGCAGGAATGCGTGCGGATCGTGTAACGAAATGCAGAGGCTACAATACCTGGGCCGCCCTGTTTAAAACAGAAGAAGAATGCGTCGTACTAACTAAAAAAGAAATCATTACACAAGAAAACATTTTAAGAATGGAGTACCTAGGACGGAGGAGAACGACTGTTTCCATTTTCGAAGTGCCAGGGGCGGTCCCAGGTGAATATCTAGCTGCCTACCTCCTGAAATTCGGTGATATTACTGGTATAGAGGTGGACCAGTACAATGGAGTCTGGTCCTTCGACATCCTTTTAAACAAAGAAGCTTTCCTCGAAATACCCTACTTCCTGGAAGCGGGAGCTGAAAAACTCCCCATTGTGGTTACAGGGAGGAGGCCGACCTGCTGGATTTGTAGTGAAGTAGGTCACTTAACCTACACATGTCCGAAAAAGACCAAAACAAATGTGACAAACACAACAAACCCTAAAGAGGTGATTGTTGGGCACCTCGAACCTGAGGCTAGAACGCCAAACACAAGCAAAAAAATTGAAGTGATTAAAGAAATCACAACAGAAGAATTCGAAAAAAAATTCAACTCCGAGATGGAATCACCTAAAAAGAGAGAATGGACGCTGGTACCGTTTTCTAAATCGCCTCGTAAAACGTACGCGGATAAACTGACCAAAGAGCAGATACTAGACATTAGGACCAGTAAAGACCCGGGGGGCAACAAGTTTAAGGCCCTGCTAAAAATAAAGGACTCGCTTGATGAAAAGCGCAAGCAAAGCGAGAAGAAAAAAGAAAAAGAAAAAGAAAAAATATTAGATTTCCCCGAATCTCTCTTCCCCGAAAAGCCTGCCCCTCCTCCAAAAGAGAAAAGATCACCCCGTAAAGCGCCACCCCTCTCTCCCGCAAACGTACCAAAAAGAGACCCAAAGTTGACAAACCTAGGCTCCCCATCCAAAAAGACCCCTAAACCGTCCCCTAAACCGTCTCCATTCTGCTCCCCAAACAATACACCCCAAAACTCCCCTCCCGCTTCCCCTATGAAAATTGACATGCCCCCTCCTCCATCACCTCGCCCTTCTACTTCTGAAAAGAAAAGACAAAGAAGTCCCTCCGTGGAAAAAGACCAGAAAAAGAAAAGACCCCCTTTTTTTCAGGGCAAAGACGTGTGTAAGATCACGGCTAATATAGAGACCATATCCAAAAATCACGTTAGAAAAGACTACCGAAACCTCTACGCGGTGAAGCAGATAAGCAAACTGGACATTACAAAGCCAGAAAATTTTCCTAATGCCAAAAGACTTTTAACTGTGGTCAGAAGTCGTGAAGAGGCCAGAGGAGTTTGGACTATGCTGGAGGAAGCAAACTCTGCTTTTAATATCATTCCTCCAGCAGCCTTTTTTAGCGACTCCGACATACTTAAAATGGAGAAACTATGTGTTGGACGGGTCCCCATAAAAATCCACCCTTCACTTTATAGAGCGATTAAGTTAACATTTCCTCTAGACATCGGTGGTCTGTCCCCTGATGGGGCCATCACTAATGAGATGACCTCAGGATCATTGGGGACAGCTGTCGGTGTCTTGGCACCGTCCATGTTTGTTAAGGATACCCAACCCTAGATAGATCACAATGGCTTTAAGGTTAGCTACTTTGAATGTCCGAGGGTTGAGGGACGCCTCTCGTAAACTTCGAGTTGCACGCGACCTTCAACGCCTCGGGGTGGATATATGCTGTGTACAGGAAACGCACTTCATTCCCAGTGATTATCAGGGTGTGCTGCTTAGAGACTTCCAGCTCTATTCAGCACATTTTGATTCCCACTCGAGGGGTGTTTCCTGGCTAGTTAGACGCACTCTTGATGCTTCGTGTGACCCAGTCTATGCTGATCCAGAGGGAAGAGTGCACGTGCTGGATGTTACCGTAAAGGATGTGGCATTTCGATTTATTGGGGTTTATGCTCCCAATAGCCATGGCGAGAGGGTTTCCCTCTTTCGGGGGATTGAGCCCTTCATGAATTCGTCTCGGCGGATAGTTTTAGCGGGAGACTGGAACGCGGTCCTGGATCCCGATTTAGATCGTGGGGGTAATACTTCAAGGGCTACTAACCAGAACCGGGATGCTAAGGCGTTTCGAGACTTTATTGACAAGTTTGATCTTGTCGATAAATTTCGAAACGAAAAGCCCGGGGATGTAGTTTGGACTTGGACAGGTAGACGCGGCTCCGATCCGGTGCAACTTTCGAGTTACATCGATTGGTTCTTAGTTAAGAGAGTCGACTTAGGGCTTTTAGACTGTCCAAGTTTTCATAACATAGTTTATTCGGACTATAGGTTAGTCCGGGTTCGGGTAAACTTAGATAGTGTTAAACCTAGGATGGCTAGTTACTGGAAGTTCAACACGTCGTTGTTCGACGTGAAGGGCTTCCGGGAACAGCTTTTACTAACAATACAGAGGGAATTGACGGGAGCCATTATCGGGAATAAGTGGTGGGGAAAACTTAAACAAGTAATTAGGTCCTTCGCTGCTGATTTTAGTCATCGACTCAATCTTAATTCTAGAGCAGCGAAAGCGGCACTAGATGATAGATTAAAAAGGGCGGTGGAGGAGGGGGATAGTGATAGTTATACTTTAATTAAGGCTGAACTGGACTCCCTGGATAACAGGAAGGACCAGGGTCTAGTAGTTAGGGCTAGGTTAAAAAGAGTGCCGAACGAGGCAACAAACATGGCCGCGTCAATGCGTGCGGAGGAGCGTCGACGTGCGACTGATCGACACATCGCCAGTGTCACATTGCCGGACGGACGAACCGTAACATCAAATGATGGAATCCTGGAGGGTTTTCGAGCTCATTTGCAGGAGCTTTTTACCATGGAGCCCGGTCTGGAGATTGAGCAGTTTGACACGTATTTAGCTGACTTTTCTCGCCTTGAAGCGACCGAAGCAGCTACGTGTGAAGGTAGCATAAAAGAGGAAGAAGTCCTTGAGGCTCTGAAACAAGTCGGGCTAGACAGGACCCCTGGGATTGATGGTCTGCCTTACGAGGTGTACTTGAGGCTGTCGCCCATTTTTATTCCTTTGCTGGCCACACTCTTCAACTCCTGGTTTAGAAACGGGTCTATACCTCAGTACTTTACCAGGGGAATCATTAAATTGCTTCGCAAAGATAAAAATAGAGGGGATGGGATTAGCAATTTCCGGCCCTTAACGATGTTAAACACAGAGTTAAAGATTTTGGCCAAGATCTTAGCAAATCGTCTGCAGGTTGTTTTACATCGTCTCATAAGTCCCGAACAGACGTGTTCTGTTAAGGGCCGGACGATTCAAGATAATTTGCACGCGATACGCTTGATCATAGAGAAAGTCGACACAGAAGCCGCGCTGATCAATTTAGATCAGTCCAAAGCATTCGATAGGGTTGACCATCGTTACCTAGGGGCTGTTCTTTGCTCGGCTGGGTTTGGACCCCAGTTTCGCTCATGGATTCGCCTCTTGTATGCTAACCCCGGTGCTATGGTGGAGGTGAATAGGGTGAGATCGAAGCCCTTCAGGTTAACAAGATCTATCCGTCAAGGTTGTCCGTTATCACCCATGCTGTATGTCATCGCGCTTGAGCCCTTTTTGCGCCAGCTTAGGGTGAATCCGGTCCTTCGCGGGATTACTTTGCCAGGTGGTTCTACCCCAGTAAAGTATACCGCCTATGCCGACGACGTGACTGTGCTTGTAACGAGCAATGCCGAGATTAGAGTCGTCGACATGGAAACAAGACGGTATGCACAGGTAACAGGGGCCATAATCAACCACGTTAAGTCTATTGGCTTACGTGTTGGTGCCTGGAGGGGAACGCCCCTTCAGGGGCCCTTTGGCTGGACTGATGGGCCCTGCAAGCTACTCGGCGTCTGGTTTGGCCCCGACCTCCAGCTGGAGAAAAATTGGTCGGAAGTGTTGAAAGCGGTCAAGACCACAGCTCATTGGTGGTCTTTGAGAAATCTAACTTTAAAGGGTCGGGCGGAAGTATGCAATACTCATATCTACCCCCTGATCCTATACCGTCTATCAGTGCTTCCACTCCCGAAGTCCTCACTACTTGAACTAGTGCGTGCTCTTTTCGCGTTCTTATGGCGCGGAAAGCAAGCCATGGTTGCTCGGGAGATCTGTTGCCTGCATCCGTCTGAAGGCGGTCTGGGTATGCCGAATATCAAAATACGTAGACACACTCTAAGGCTGATATACCTAGACCGAATGTGTACACCTGACTTAGGGAACGGTGTCTTCTGGATGGATGACACTAAGAAAGCCTTTCCGGCTTTGGAGAGTGTGCATTCGGCTGAGGGGGAGGCACGCAGGAGGCCCCGAAACGAATGCCATTTCTATCGCGAGTGTCGACAGGCGTTGAAGTTCCTTCAACGGGTGAATGAAAGCCTCTCTGACACCCGGCTGTTGTCTCGCAAAGCGCTATATAGGGTTTTAGTGAGGGGATCTGTCCGAGACGAAAAGATTGAGGAGTTCGGTTTCACGAATGAGGAGCGTCGCTCGATGTGGCCTTGGGCGCCCGGGCTGAGCTGTTTCGATAACTACGAGGCATCGCTCACCTGGCTGGTAATCCGAGGTGCCCTCTGGGTTCACAAAAAACTTTTCATAGCGGGTTTTACAATGACACCTAGTTGTGTCCGATGCGGAGAATGGGAGGAAGACCTAAGCCATGCTTTCTTCCGCTGCGCTATCGTTCGACCGTTATGTGAGTTAGTTGAGAGCTTCACGGTTCGCATACTGAACGGGCGTTTTTTTGTGCTGGATGCGGTTTCCCCGTGCTGCAATTGGGCGCCGAGTATGAAGAAAGAGGAACGTTATGTTTTTCTGTGTTTGCTAGCTGTTATGAGAGGCGTGATTTGGTCGACACGACAGAAGGAGGTTTACGGAGATGAAACCTTCACTGCTCCCCAGCTTGTTCTCATGTTCAAGCATCGGTTGAAAATGCGAATTAAGCTGGAGAAGGTGAAACTCACTCCTGTGAATTTCAACGAAAGGTGGGTGAAAGCTTCGCGACTGTGTAGAGTGACTGGAGCTGGCCTTGAATTCGTTTCTGATTTGATTTAGGTCAAAAAGGATTTTGGGTATCCTGAACTAACAAGACATCAGTATCGGACCGATTAGTTTAGTATGGGTTAGTTAGGCTTTATTGTTTGATTTTTTAACTTAGCTAGAGTATGTATGTGTTCATCGTCCCAGTCCCTCTTTTAGTTTGCCCTTGTCCCCCCCTTTTTTTTTCCCACCTTAGGTTCGATAACCCCTATTCCCGACCCCAATTAGGTGACGGATGGACTGCTTTGTCAGTGATGCAGGTCGTCTTTGTGGTGTTTATTCAATAAAGTCAGTTTTCGTGTGGACCTGCGTCTTTTCGACTGACAAAGCTTTCTATCTGCCACAATTAGTAGTGGGGGGCTCTTTTACTAACTACTATTTTTTCATTGTAAATATTTCATTCTTTTTGTATATAAAATTTTTAGCCCCCCCCACATCATGTATATATCATTTTTCGGGTTATAATTAGGATTCCCATAGAGTGATTCTGGTATTCTGGTGAAAGTCTAGTTAAGTTAACTTTATGTTAGATAGGTCCACATTAACCCCCCCTATTTTTGGCCATGTGCCACATTTTGTGTATATTTATGCAAATAAATATTAACACCAGAGCGACCCTCGCCGGTGCGGTGACGTTTACTATTCTTTTCAGTTGTAACCTTTTTACGTTGTTGTTCCAGTAATACATTGTCTAAACTCTATTCCGTTGTTCTGTTTTCTTTGTGGCTTATTGCAAACCATAACACTGGCGACGTTGGATTCGGAGAACGTACTCACGTTTAAAAACAGTGTTCTAAAAAACTAAACACTGACGACATTGGATTCAAGGAGCATACTAAAATCGAAACCAGTAACGACATTGAAAAAAAATACTCGCGTTGAAATAGTGTCCTAAAAATACTAACGACGTCGGACTCAAATGTTATCAAGCCTAAGGAAATGTCTAACATAACACTTGCAACTGAAAGGTTAACGTTAACTAAAAAAACAAAAAACAAAAAAAAACGCAGATCATTACGGGGGAAAAAGAGTTGAAAAGAAACGTTCGTCACGACTTTCAAAGATAGCGCTGTACTTTTGCAAAAAAGAAAAAGGTTCGTCGCGACTTAGAAAGGTAAATTTTTATACTTTTGGAAAAAGAATTCGTCACGTATGGTTTTCGCTGCTAAAAAATCAGGCGTTATTTTTTTTCTCTGGAGAAAAATATACACTTGATTTTTTTTTTCTTTATACAATGAACTTTTTATATATTTATGTCTTTTTTCTGTTCGTTTTATTGTCTGGAGGAAGAAATAATAAATAATAAAACGGTTTTGTAAAATTCAGCGAACGTTTTGAAATTGCTAATGCTGACAAAGCAAATGGACGAATTGAAAGTAGCGTTGGAACATTTGACCAAGTTGCATATCGATGCCACAAACTGTCAGTCACAATTCGAAAAACACTCGACTGAACATCAAATACGATTCGAGGAACAGCAAAAGGAAGTTCAAAAACAGTTAGCCGAACGTCAATTAGAAGTTCAAAAACAATTAGCCGAACGTCAATTACGAACAGGAGTTACTTGCAGAAATTGTTAAGAATAATGCGAACGCGGAAAGCAATTCAGCATTTTCTACGAATACAATATGGACCGCGATAGACAATTTTAAATACGAGGAAGAGGAAAAATCATTCGCAGCGTATTTTCGGCGTTATGAAGATTGTTTTAATATTGATTGCAGCAACTGGTCTGATCAAAAGAAAACCAGACTTCTACTACGAAAATTGGAAACGGCTGAGCATGATAAATTCGTGGATTACATCTTGCCTCGGAAAACAGCAGATTTATCATTTAATGAGACGGTAAATTTGTTAACAGAACTTTTCTCGCCGAAAACATCTCTTTTTCATAAGCATTGGAGATGTTTGAATGTGGTAAAAGACGATAATGACGATTTTTCCACCTACGCAGCTATAGTGAACAAACACTGATGATTTTAAGTTGTCTGAACTAACAGCAGACAATTTTAAATGTCTTGTGTTTGCGCAAGGGTTAACCTCGGGAAAAGATGCGGAAATCAGGCGCAGAGTCCTTACAAAATTAGAAAATTAACCGAATTTAACACTTCAAAAATTGACTGAGGATTGTCAAAAAGTAGAAATTATAAAAAAAGATGCAAGAAATATCGAAACAGGCATCGTGAATATAAAAAAAATTAAGAAAAAAACCGTCGAAATGACACACAGACACTAACCACCGAAACTCAGGAAAACTAAAACCACCGAGCGCTTGTTTCAGATGTGGTGGAATATATTGGGTAAGGGATTGCCCATTTTTAACAAAAAGATGCCATTTATGCAATAAGATCGGTCATAAAAGTTTGCACTGTAGGAAAACTCAGAATAGAAGCCGTGTACGTCAAACTAGAACTAAGGACGTCGTAGATGAAAATCTACGCAAATATGTAACGGTTAACATTTTCGGCAAGGCTATAAAATTCCAATTAGACAGTCGATCGGATCTTTCAATAATAAATCTCAAAACGTGGAAAATATTACAAAAGCCGACTATGTGAAAAACTAACAGAATGGCGACGGCCGTTAATGGTACAAAAAATCATTTTGAAGGTGAATTAATTACAAACGTCACTTTACGGGAAAAAAAACAAAAAAAAACTAAGATTGTATGTGCTAAAAGATAATGAGAACCTGTTCGATTCTTACAGCATGGAGGAGTTTTGTCTCTGGGATCTTCCTATATCCACATTCTGCAAGAAAATAGATACCCGCCCAACAGAAACGGAGAAACTTATAACTTGTTTTAAAAAAGAATTCACAAACGTATTTATTCCTGGCCTGGAGAGATGTACAAAAATAGCCGTAGATCTTAAGTTGAAACCTGGCATACAACCAGTGTTTAAAAAGAAACGTAATGTCCCGTTCGCTTCCCTGGATAAAATAAATCAGGAACTGGACAGATTAGAAAGCATCGGTATACTGGCTAAAATTGAATATAGTGAGTGGGCTGCTCCGGCAGTTTACGTAAAGAAAAGGTCCGGGAAATTCGCGTTTGCGCCGACTTCGCGACCGAACTCAACGGGTCCTTAGAAGATTTTCACTATCCATTACCTAGTCCAGAAATGTTCACGAAATTAAATGGCGGCAAGTTTTTTTCTAAGATCGACCTAAGCGACGCTTACCTACATATTCCGGTAAACAACAAAAGCGCTAACCTCCTCTGTATTAACACTCATCGGGGTTTGTACAGATATGAAAGACTCGCGTATGGTGTCAAGGTGGCACCCGCAATATTCCAGCAAGTAATGGATACTATGCTGTCCGGCTTGGACACCGTAATCGCAATCGCGTATCTTGATGACATTATCATAGCGAGCAAAAGCAGGGATGAACATGAAAAACATATCATTTGAATACAAGATTAAGGAAATAAGATCAAAGCAGATAAATGCGAGTTCTTTTTACAAACAATTAAATACCTGGGTCAAATAATCGATAAAGATGGCAGACGCCCAGACCCAGATAGGGCGACCGCTATTAAAGAAATGCCGGCACAAGTAAATATAACTCAATTGTAGAGTTTTTTAGGTTTGGCAAATTATTACGAAAGGTTAATCCTAAATATGCACAAATTGCGCGCACCACTTAATGAATTGCTGAAAAAGGATAAGGCTTGGGAGTGGACAGAAGATTGCCAGACATCATTCCAAGAAATAAAAAGAATCCTGACTTCAAAAATTTCCTAGCGCATTTCAACCCGCAGTTGGACATAATAGTAGCTAGCGACGCTAGTCAATATGGCGTCGGAGCGGGCATGCTACATCGAATGCCGGATGGCTCGAAACAGCCTATTGCTTTCGCATCACGGACTCTCTTGCCAGCGGAAAAGAATTATTCTCAGATCGAGAAAAAGGCCCTAGGAATTATATTTGCAGTTTCAAAATTCCACCGGTTCTTGTACGGAAGACATTTTTTTCTACAAACCGACCATAAGCCGTTGATATCCATTTTTGGATAAAACAAAGGACTTCCAACATTCACTGCGAACCGACTATTAAGATGGGGAACTATTCTGCTGAATTATAATTTTACAATTCAATTTCTCCCCTCAAAACAACTAGCCCATGTAGATGGTCTATCGAGACTGATTCCTGCCAAAACGAAACCTCTTGAAAATTCAGTAATCGCGGCAGTACGTATTAATAGGGATGTAAAACCCATGATAAACAATATTATCCGCGAACTGCCGGTCACACTTCAGGAAATTAAGTCAGAGTCTCTAAATGGCAATTTCATTCAAACCACGAAGCAGAAATTAGCACTGGGTGACACCAGTTCAGACATTTTTTCTGGTTGCGAGGAAATACTGTTATACGGTGAAAGGGTTGTCATCCCCCTGACCCTTCAAAAAAGAATTCTCAGGGATTTTCACTTGGGCATCCAGGAATAAACAGAATGAAAAGCCTAATGAGAAGTTTTGTTTATTGGCCAGCTATGGATCAAGATATTACCGATATGGTGAACAGATGCAAATGCTGTGCTTTGGCTGCAAAAGCACCACCGATAACATATAAACCTTGGCCTAAGGTTTATATATATATGATAATAATGTAAATACTATTCTCTCTCTCTCTCTCTCTCTCTCTCTCTCTCTATATATATATATATATATATATATATATATATATATATATATATATATATAGGAACAGCCTGAGTTGGGAATTTTACTGGAAGATGTTTGTTCAACTGTATTTAAATTAAATTAATTTTATTCAGCCCTATCGAGAAAACAGTGAGCAGGAAGGAAATTCCAAATGTAGCGTAGTAAACTCGTTTACACACACGCGTTAACATGTAGACACTCGGGACCCAACATGTTATAGCAAAGTACTTCGCAAAAAACAGAAAACAATTAATAACTCAACTCACCTTTTTCCGTCGTAACAACGACATTTATTTCCGCGTACTTTCCCCAATAAAACGTGCTCGTGCTCCTTCCCTCTGACCTCTGCCCCCTCTAACATGACCGTCGTTCTGTGCACACGTTCTTTTTATAGTCTTTTTATTTTTCCTTACCGTGACGTCACTTCGCATACAACTCAGCATTTGCATACAGCCGTCATTCGCGCCCTGTTACACAAAGGCAAGCGGACAAAGAAAAGATCTATTAGAGAGAGAGAGAGAGAGAGAGAGAGAGAGAGAGAGAGAGAGAGAGAGAGAGAGAGAGAGAGAGAGAGAGAAACTTCTATCAAGACCCTTCTACAGTGAAGGATGAAATTTTACTGCAAGTTGGGTGGGTTGGGTGTATTTTCGTTTCTGGAGCACAAGTACAGTCAGTTCATCCGAGATCATTCTTTGGAATCCGACTAGGGATGTTTATGCTGCCCCCCCCAGATTACCAGAGATTAAACCATTCCTCTAATGATCCGGTTCCTGTTGATTTTGCGATAGGAGTGTAGTACTGTGCAGTTCTAAGAGGTTCACCCTTCCAGGCTTTGCCTTCTCTCTTTTAGGTGGGATTAGTTTATTGCTAATCGCATGAGGCGCCTTCACGAAAATATGCCGACAGGGCTGCCCAGGTACTTTTTGCAGGTCAGAGTGCCTCTCCTCGAGGGCACTGACTTCTCAATCCCATTTTCCGACCTTGGTGTCCAAGTTCTTGCAGTGGGAGAGAACTAAACATCTGTTGTGGAAATGCACTGGGATGCGACATTGTGGTGATGAGAAAGGGATTGGAGCCTGGCAGACAGTGTGGCTCCTGTTAGGTAAAGTTATTTAAAGATTTCTCGAATCAGTCAAAAACTATAAAACCATAATGAAAGTGTTTTAAAATACAATTTGCGTGATTGAACGTATGGACTAAAAAAAAAAAAATTGTGAAAGTTAACAGACTTTTAGATGAACATAAAAGGATTGAAATTTGCTCCAATTATAAAAATCAGTATCATTGCCTGTAAGTCTCTATTCACTTACCGCTCCACGATGGCAGAGTTAGATACAAGGTCGTTTTGTTTTTAATGTGGGCAAATCCAGCTACAAAAAGAGGCACTCTCGATTATGACTAAAATGTAAAAAAAAAAAAACTCAGTCTAGAAGGCCTTTTCTCTTACGTACAGAGGACAGATAAATGAAGTGTCATATCACAACATATACTACACTTTACTCCTATTTATGTGTAATTCAACTATAATTTAAATCACTAGGTTGAGTATAATTTAGTCGGCGTTCATGCTCTCTTGGCATTTAAAAGGTTACTATGATTCACTCACGACAATCTGATAGAGGGGTGACCAGTCATACACAATTTCAATTTCACGGTGCACTAATATGGTTGCTCTCAGATCTTCAGTTTGTTGACGTCGTTCACTTTCGAACCTTTTCACGTTAACCTTTATTCCATTCATCCTCCCACTCTCCTCTGGTGTTACCAGACTAGGTTATCTGAAAATACAGGTTTTCCAACCAAAAATGCACCAAACATTGATGTTATTATTTTTTCATTTCTTTTTTGCAAAACTCAATCATATTCTGAAAAACCACAAACGACAATTTTCCTCTACAAAACCACCAAACCAAACAACATGAATAAATATTTGGAGATATAAATAACTTGGAGCACATAATCTTTTCTAAAATTACTGGATTCGGCACTAAATGACACGAAAAATGGTTGATATGTGGTAAAACCAACCAAATTCCATTCTTCCGAGTGCACTCCCCTCTTGTGTCGTGTGATCAAATTCCACACTTCTTCATATCCTCCTTTAAACAATCCTCATACTGCTTCGTCTGTTTTCCCAATTCTCGCAGCTCACCCATTTATTTCACAATATAATATTTTATTACGATAGGACTGGTCGCCCATCCTAAAACGTGACGATCCTATCTCAAACGATATTTAACAATTAAAACCTCTATACTACAGCAACCAGTTTCTTCTAGCACATTGATGTTGGATCGACGACTTGCCAGTTAATTTAGGAAATAATAATAGCGAACTCATAAATTGATATTCATCCAACTGGACAGACGATCAAACGTCTTTGATATTAGAATGGACAAACAACAACTACATTAGAAGTGTTACCTGTAAATTTTTGCATTAGTAAGGAGTGCGCTATTTCCGTATGCTGTGATATATTGATTACTAATTTCACACACACACACACACACACACACAAACACACACACAAAAAACATATTTATGCTAGCCGGGTACCTGAAGTTGCCCGGGATTAAATGATGATCAACGAATATTTCACACTCCCATATTTTTATTATCATCGAAATTGATAAAATCACCCATTTTTAATCAAATGAATTGATTGCATGCTCATATTGGGGACTCACCGTAGTTTCACCCGCCTCCCCATAATGACTTAGTTCACAATACATTGTAAGCTACATTGCACTGTAGAGAACCTACTTACTTGATTTTATAAAATTATTTTTTATATATAATGTCTTGCATTAAAATTTAAAATGCAAAAGTCAAGTATCGTGCTCCAGTTATGTTCTAAAAAGAAACATTCATTTCGAACGCGCCTCTATCATATCAAAGAAGCTACTGTTGATTTTATATGTATGGCCTTACTGCTTGTGCAGTGATAATGGCTTAATGTAAGTTTTAAAATGAAAAAGGCAAGTATCCGGGTGCAATTGTGCTTTAAACATTTTGAACGTGCCCATGTTATATCAAAGAACTGTTTATTTTATATGTCGGGTCTTTCTGCTAGTGTGGTAATAAAACTTCTCAAATGCACTTGTGATATTAGACTGTGTAAGGTGTTAACTGTGGTCAAAATCGCGCCTGCTCTTTATCTCATCGGATTATTTCGATTATCGATACTTATCAAAGACATTCCGGTACAAACCCTATCTAAGAACACTGCGAGGCACATAAAATACCTTCGTGTGAAATTTCGTAAAAATCAGCCCAACCGTTTTAGAGTTCATAGGGAACGAACTCACACACAGTTTCTTTTATATAATAGTAGAGATAGAGCTAGTAGCATATAGTAATAGTCTTGTAATAACTAGTGCTATGACAGAGAATATTTTTATCATTGTTTAGACTCTCGAATATATATCCGACACAGTAAGACCCAGTTAATAAATCGAGAACCACATCACTCTATCTAAAAACATACAAGATATTAACTTATATATACCCGAGAGTCAAAATAATGAAAAGAATATTCTCTTGTCATAGCCCTAGTAATAACTAGTAAGATTGTACATCTAAAAACAAGAATAGGTTTAAGGCATCCAAAATTCACACTAGAATTGCTCCGTGGCGTAGTGGATAAAGTACTTTGTTAAATCAGTTGTTAATGATATTCTTCTGGAGAATGAAGGTTCGTTTCTCCATGTGTATGATACTCAGAAGACAGTTACGTTTAAGGCTCTCAAAATTGTCCGGAAGGATAAACTATGCAACTTTACTTGCAAGTAAAACTCTTCTTCAGGTTGAAGTTTCAATCCTCATTGCAGGCGATACTCAAAATACAATTACGAATTACTTAGGAATTCTACCCGGTCATGGCTGACAGAACGAGTGCATGCTATTCCTATGGATTAAATAAACGGTTCTGTTCGAAATTTTGGTTTAGATTTCCGAGTTCGACAGAAAATTCCTGAGTTCGACAAGATGCACCCGGAGAAAGTCGGGGATTACATCGATCGAAACGTTTGAAAATAACATTCAAGATGAGTACAGAAATAAGAGTAATCTAAATTAATGAATTATGAATCCTCATCTAAAAAAATAAAAAAAAGATGAGGATAATAGTCAGCAATAAATAAACGAATAAATAATAAATATATTTTATTATTAATTAGCGTTACCCACGGGGAGCTATATTGCCAGTCGAAAATAATTCCAAATATTTTAATGCTTACAATTTTGGCCTTGAGAGAAAAGCTAAAACTAACATTTGCAATATGAAGTCAAGTAAAAAAAAAAAAAACTGCTAGTGTGAGACCATGTGCACTCCTGCTCAACAACGATCAGCGACCTCAACGCTGTTTCCATATTCTTCCCATTGTCGTTCTCGTTCGGACTGTGTCGTCGTCTCTTACGCATTGGTGTGGATCGAGGAAGAGCAGTAGTTCACAAGTATAATAGATAGGACAACCGAAAACACAGAAAACACAAACTCGAACACATTCCGTAGATATTAGATATTAATTGGGTTCTGGGTGCGTACGTGACATCATCGAGTAAAACGACCTTCTAAACGCTAACGTCTGCATCTTCGTTTTCTGCCAAGGTTATGTTTGTCAATCGACTGATCAATTCATCTCATCTCGGCTTCCTAAAGCTCTCCTGGTTTAATCGAATCCGTAATTGGCCGCGAACTGTCTCCCCAACTGTCTGCAACTGTCGAAAAACCCAAGACTGTCAGTAAACCTGTCAAAACTGACCTTTACTTCTAAAACTGTCCGTAAATTAACTCTAAATATATTCACCTGTATGTCCGGTCTTTTGTTCGATTCTTGTTCAGTCATTCGTTTTCCTGCTTATTGACTTGTTAAGTAAATGTTTGTTATCAAGCTGTAGGTGTTAAACAGAAATAAAATATGTTTATTGAATTGCGGTTGATACATTTACAGTTTTTCCCAGCTTTTTCCTGAAGGGAGAGGGATGACGGAGATCGTGTGTCTTTGTGAAAAAAGTTATACAGTTTTTACAATTGCCAGCACATGAATTAAACGCATGCGCAGAACTGATGGCTTCATGGAATCATAAAATAATGGAGAAAATAATTATGTAAGAGGTGGAGGGAAGAAGACGCCATTTTACTGGACGAAGAATATCTTAACGAAGGCAGCCATTTTAAAGTAACCACGCTGGACATTTATTTTGTGTTCCAAATAGTCCGGGCAAGTAAAAATCGAAAAAAAAAAATGTTTTATGTTATTAATGCATTCACTTTATTTTTGTTTGACGAAACGAAGAAACTCTATTTAAAAGTGATGTCTTCGTTTCTTTATAGATATTTCAATTATTTTTCCGACCTAAGAGATAAGCTTTAATGACCCTAAATGGAATCGGAGTTAAATTTCTTTCGAGTTGAAAGCCATTTTAGTTTCAAAAGAAAAGAGAAATCTTGTTCTGAGGAAAATGGCAGCATCAATCCAGAGAAGGGTTAAATCGTAAAAGCTAAGACGAAGATTAGAGTTTCCGGTAAGTAGTCAATCCGTAGAAGTTCCTGAAGAACGAAAAGTATGTGCAGAATTCTAAAATATCTATTATGCTTTATAGAGTGATTCCGGTTTCTGATTGGTCAGTAGCAGAACATCGTTCCATTTGATTGGTCAATTCCTGTCACTCTCTTTAGAAATAGAAGCTTCCAATTTTTGTAATCATACCCTATTTATTATACCAAAAATATTGCAGTAATTTCCATGCCATCTTTATCTGCTATGAAAACTGAAACCCTGTCGTATGTTCAGTTATCGATTTATATATATATATATATATATATATATATATATATATATATATATATATATATATATATATATATATATATATATATATATATATAGTCTAAAGAAGCTTTAAATAAAAAAAAAACTGCAACAATAAAAATAAAAAATGCAGTTTAAATTCCCGGAAGAAAAAAAATATGCTAACTTTAACCTATAGCAGACTTAGCACCTACATAATCCGACTTCTAAAATGTTTATAATGAAAAAAGAGAATTCATTTATATAAGGATGAAGAAAAAAAAAGCCTTTACTAAAATTGTTAAATAGAAATAGACTTAGCATTTGCATAAGCCGATTTCGAAAAAGTCTTCAATTTTAAAACAGAATTTAACTACATGAGGATGAAAAGAGAAAAGCTTAACTAAAATTTTGTAAATAGAAAACGGGGATCATCAGCTGCTTACCATATAGCTGTTTCGGAGATTTAAAAACAGGACAGCTGTTAAATACATGGCTCTCCAGTGGATAATACCACTTCCCCAATCAAAAATATGTAAAATAATACGGTTACTATTTTTACTAATATATGAAAAAAAAAATTAGATGAATTAAATAATAAAATAGAAAAAGAACTATTAATAAGTAAGTTTAGGATTACAAGATCCATTCTGCGACATGTTAACTAGCATAATAATGCTATAAGAATAAAAATGCATAAAAGCTTAAGTACCATAGGTACCAGAAAGGCAAATAGATAAGGGGAAGGAAACCTAGCCATACATATCTAAAAACCCAATATATAGTCTAAAGAAACTTTGAATAAAAAAATGCAACAATAAAAATAAAAAATGCAGTTTAGATTCCCGGAAGGGAAAAAATATATATTAACTTTAACCTATCACAGACTTAGCACCTATATATATATATATATATATATATATATATATATATATATATATATATATATATATATATATATATATATATACTATTTTAACAAGAACCAAGAATTCCAAAAATGGATTAATAGCAACAAAAAGTGTATTTCATTGTTAGTTACAATTGTTTCAAGACCAGTTGGACGAATGCAAACATTATGCCGTTTGAAAATTTTCACAAGAACAGCCTTTCTTCATAAATGTTTGAATTTGTCCAAATGGTCTTGAAACAATTGTAACTAATAATGAAATACACGTTTTGTTGCTATCAACCCATCCTTTGAAGTCTTGGTTTTTGTTTAAAAAGTATATGAATACTCACTTATGAAATATGATAATTTTGTAGCTTACAGTAAGTCATCTGTTTTTTACTTAAAATTTATTGATATATGAACGATTACTGAATTATATAAACCTCGTATAATTCGGAATACTACAAATAAGACTATATATATATATATATATGTATATATAAGGTTGGCAAGAAAGTTCTTGCGGAATTTTTTATTTTTATTTCAAATTATGTATTTTTAAATAAGTTTTCGTTATATCTTTTCTTCATATATCATTTTAAATAGCGTTTTACGCTCTATCTACTCGTTTAAATTACAATCGTTTAAAAAAATCTCCACCTCTTACACATTTCAAATGAGTAAGTTTATGAATCACGTAATGGCAGGGTATACTCTACCGTTGAGAGTGACTTTTACTGAATGTAGACGTCGCGGTTGGATTTATTTGCCAGATTTACCGTGGAAAGGAGGGTAGTAATAGGTACTGTTATGTTGAATAAAAGATTTGGGATATTCAAATGGTAATATTTGATTTTAAATTAGATGAATGAGACAAACCACTATAGTGAACTTATATGTAAAGGAGTTAACGCGTGGGCTCTGTTTTTTTTTAGTTGGAAAGTCTCAGATAAAAAGTTGGTGCATAAGTTAAATAAGAGAAAGAAAAAAACCGATTACTACAATACTATCCCATTGATTACTGCACACGCAATAACCCTTATCCCCGAATGGCTTCCGGGCCTTGATAATTGGTGACTACCATGTAAAAAAAAAGAATTCATGAAGTACATAAATAAAAAAACTTTATTTTCGATTCTTACTTGCCCGAAGTATTTGGGACACAACAAAAAGTCCAGCGTGGTTATTTTAAAATACAGCACAACCCGGATATAAGAGACCCGAATATAAGAAAAACAGATATAAGATATTTTCTCTGGTGCCAAATTAGACCCCTTTTTAATGTAGTTTAACTCGGATATACGAACGCAGGATATAAGTGTAACTTAGATATAAGAGAGCTGTAGGAACAGAAGAAGAAGTCTCTTATATCCGGGTTTACACTGTCACTGCCTTAGTTAAGATATTCTTTGTCCAGTCGTCTTCTTTCCTCCATCCCTTACACTTGGCATCGATGAATCACTTAACGGCAGCATACACTCTATCGTTGAGAGTTACTTAGCTTAATCATTTACTTGAAACGTAGTCGGTTTGTATTGTGAGAAATTTCATATACAACCACCATCTTTCTTGTTTAGGCCGGCCACACAGTTCTAGTAGCCGGTCTGTGATTGGTTTAAATCTGAATATGTCAGGTGATTTGACTTAGCGCGTCTTTTGTATCATGCTATTATTTTTTAGTCTAACGGGAATTCGGCATCGGGATAGACTCAACTCAGCGGCCCTCTCTCTCGAGGGAGCCAAGATAATTCCTTCATAGACACCAAACAGTTGGTGAACGAAGGCTACAACTGTACAAGCAGAGACAACTTATATTCCTGTATTTATCCTAATTGAGGATAACATTCAACAACTGTTCTGCATGTTTATTTTCCAAATATTGGATCTTATCTCATTTTATCTTCAGTCCCACGGGGCTCACATATGCCTGATTATAAGCGTCATCATTCCCGCTGAATTTACCATGAACATTCATGGATCCTTCCAAAGGAACAACGAACTAACATTCCAAGAATAGGAATTCGAACTAAAGGCTCCATGCGTATGGGGACAAATCGGGCCACCGTTTTGCAAAAGGACTATACCAGAACCAAAGAACTTTCATTGCTGTTATTTGTGAATAAATCTTGAGTTTGAAAAAGTATGGCTTTGGTTTGTGGAATTCATTTACTTCTGCATGGAGGAAATTGAGTGTGTAAGAAAGAAATTTCTTACAGTATATGCCAATCATATGAGTCATCGCCTATCTAGACGCAAAGACAACTCGAGGGTAAGGGTGAATGAGTTTGTCAGGTGGATTGTCTTGTGGGGATTATGATTGAAACTGAGCAGAATTTGATTCCTGAAGAGGACAGAACTTGAAAACTATCATGTTCTAGTCAGCTTGGAAGCAGCCCCATGATATTGTGTTACATAGACGTGTAGTTACCGGGGGGGGGGACTCCACACATAGAAGTTCCGTTTAGCTTCAAGTACACAGAGGAAGAAAATATATTGACAATAGTTGTAATTAGAGGAGTTTTCACTGGGAATGTTTAGCAGGGTTGAACCAGAGATTGGAGCTCAGTCGAGCACCTATTATGAAAATAATGATAGAGTAGGGAAAGACTAGTAGCGTATTTTATGTAGGGCGAGATCGGCAAGGAAGAGAAAAGGACAACTCCGATCAGATGCCGAAGTCGAGCCATGGTATGTCGAAGGTATTTGTTAGTTGAATAACGATTTCGAAAATAATCTTATATCGTAAATTATCGCAGTCTGCACATATGTGTTAATATGGCAGAAGTTATAAATAAGCACTTTGTGTGCGTGCATCTTTCTAGACACTGACATTAACCGTTTAACATGAGTAACGATTAGCAGTTGGCAATATCGTTTACTGATGCGTCTTAATTTACTGCTTCCAGGAAATTGGTCAAACTGGCATTTTGTTTTTTGCAAACACAGGCACATACAGTTTGAATTCCTACTAAGCAGCATTCTCGATTGCCTTCAGTCTTTATGTACATTGCACATATGTTTCTCAGTTGACCTGATATGAAGATACTTCACTCTACAAGTAAACCCTAACCAAATATTCAAAATAACAGTATTCGAAGCTTGAAAAAAAAAATACTCTTCACATAACTACACATATTTATTTGTTAGGAATTACTAATTCAATTGGTTTATATTTTAAAATAAATGAAAGAAATGTATTCACATACTAGCACTAAGCGCTCGATCTTGCCCGATCGTAAAGTACGCTTAACATATTTTTTATTATTACAGAGTCAATTCTCTGTTTGATATTATATCTAATATATAGTACTGATTTTATATACGGCAGAATCACGTTTACACACCAGTCCTTGTCAGATCACCGAAGTTAAGCAACATTGAACCTGGCTAGTACCAGATGGGTGACCATTTGAGAATTCTAGATACTGTATGTGCTTTCCGCTTATCTCGGCATTGTTTCCAGTCGTCCTGAACCTCCACTTGCCACTGGTATTCAACAATGTCGACTCAGAAGAGGTGTGGTTGAAGATTGCGCAACTCTTGCCACAAAAAATTTCACGCGCAGGCACCCTTACAGTGGGTATCTATAGTCTGTCAAGACTGAAGGAAGCCATTTCAGTACTGATTTTAAAGGTAATAAAAAATGACTTGGATGCCATCAGCTAGAATCGAAACCAAAACAATTAGCTCTCAAGCCCGTTCCCTCATTTAAATCTTTAGCCTCGTTCACTATCGTTTGGACTAAACCAAAAGACTTATAAAACTAAACCACTTTTAGCTATGATTAGTTTATTTCAGGTCAACCCCCCCCCCCAAAAAAAAATAAACAAATAAAAAACAACCCTCAAAAAACGATTTTTTTTCAACGGGTAAAAAAGTAAAAATGAAAAATCTGTGTTATTTTTTTAAATTGAAGTTACTTCTCGTTTTTTTTCCTTGCGTTTTTTTCTTGAAGAGAAAATTAAATATTGTGACAAAAAAAAAAAAATAAAACTAAACAACCAAAAGAAAAACACGATTGCAACCTTTTTTTTGCTAATAAAAAAAGGTGAACTTTAATTGTGTAAGAGAGATTTATTTTTTCGTCGATCGTGGTGAATAGTACTTTTTCGCACGTTCAAAGCCATATTGCTTTTCTTTCTCTTCTCTCTTCTTAAAAGAGAATAAGTAACGATGGAAGACGAAGTCCGCTCTCACACGAATGTGGAAACTTCAAATGGAGCAATAGTAAAAACAAAAACAAAAAAAAGAGGACAGGCTGAATTGGTTAAATACCAGGTAGAACTGCAACAGAACTAGAGCGAACAAAAACAGAAAATGGAAGAACGATTAAAAAAACTGCTACTGGAACAACAACAACAACAACAACAACAAATGCTACCGGAATAACAAGATAAAGCAAATTTATTACGGCAAACTGTAATAAATAAAATGGTAGTTTCAGACAGTAACATAGAGTTCTCTCAAATCGCAGTATGGGATGCTATTGATAATTTCAGTTACGCTCCAGACGAAAACAAGACTTTCGCATCATATTTTACAAAATATTAATTGCGCCGTTTGGGCAGACTCCAAAATATAGGAGCCATATGTCATACTTACCCAGTACTCCTTGTTATCCGGGCTTGGTAAGTAATTCTTTTGGCTAGTCATTTATTTTGTAGTAGATAATGCGAGTTCTATAGTTACAACTTTTCTCTTTAGTATTAACTTTATTAGTTTTATTTGAGTGATTGCCATTAGCATTTGAGTTATTAATATTTATAGTGGTTATATTTCTGTTCTTGTTGAGTTATTTTTTTTATAGTTGTTATATTATTCATATTTACTCATCTTATTATTTTTTCTCGTTTAGTATTTTGTTATTATGAGATTTTAATTATCATTTCTAAGTTTTCGCAGCAATTCTAGGACACTTTGAAACCATTTTTATGTTTTAAGTTATTTTTAATGAATATTTTGTGCAAGAGATTAGTTACGAGGAAGTATTTTACGATTAGATTTTAACAATTTCTTGTCAAGTTTAATTTTTAGCATCTAATTATAGGACGTTGTAAACCATATTATTCTGTTTATATTTCTATTATGATGATTGGTGTCTTGTTGCTTGTATTAAATTTCAATATTATACCAGTCAACTTTTAGAGCTGTTATTCTTAAATACATTTCCATTACAAGAATTATTGATAAGAATATGTTTGATAGAACCACTAATATATTTCATGGTTGATTGAGGATGATTTAACATGTCACGTATATTGAATTAGCGTTATGCTTTAAATATGACTTTTATACATTTTTTTTATTTAAGTTTAAAGTGATCTTACTATAAAGTAAGTTAATTTTATGTTAGCTACTACGTTTATACTTACGCCTATTTGTTTTATATATATTTGCTACTACGTTTACACTTACACCTATTTGTTTTATATATATTTGCTACTACGTTTACACTTACACCTATTTGTTAAAGATAATTTTGTACATAGAAATTTAAGTTTCATCCTTGCGCTTGTTTGAATCCCTTATTATAGGCAATCGATGCCTTCGTTCAGTCTCGAAAGACAAAGGTTGCCGCCTGTAGGGGCAGCTGCGCGTGTAATTGTGAGGCAAGGGTTGCGCAAAACCAACCACACATTTCTTTAATCGGCACTGCTTGAGTCCAGTGACAAGGAGAAGTCCAGGACGTCTAGAAACAATGCCGAGATAAGCGGAGAGCACATACAGCACCTGGAAGTCCCAAATAGTCACTCATCTGGTACTGGCCAGGCTCATCGTTGCTTAACTTCGGTGATCTGACAGAAACCGGTGTGTCAAACGTGATTATATCGTATGCATCATCGTTATATAGACCAAAATCTGTGTTATCAAATACAAAAAAGAGGTGCTAATGCACTTACTGATCCGCGCTATTTTTGAAATCGTATTTCCAAGTTTAATTAAAGTTTTATGTTTTTTATTCAATTGTAAGGTTAAGGTACAGAATAGGTGCAAAACAGCCTCCCCTCCCCATGTTAAGAATGGCTTTTTAAATAATAACGTTATTATTTCAGCACGGATCAATAAGTGCACTAGTACCAAAAAAGAAATATAATTTGGTTTACATCGCTCTATAATCAGAGGCCAGATCTATGTTGTATTTCTATTGTGTTTAAGAGAATGACGTCACACTGTATGAAAATATAACATATCTTATTTGACGAAATGATTTTTCTCTGGTCCAAATCGTGAACCAAGAACGACATCGTTTATGTTTGTTATTATATAACCATATGTGACCATTCGCAACGCTTCCTTGTGACGGTATTGCCACCGTAGCTACACCCAAGCCAATTTTATTTGGACATTGTTTCACTGAATTGACCTGACTTTGATTACACATGTGTAACCTTTTGCTGAAGACGACCTTTCAAATATTATACTTTTAACTTCTTTTCTTTTTGACAATTGATCAAGTTTGTTGTTTTTTTGCATGCAGAAACCTGGGTTCGGTTTATAATTTTTATGAAAACGATCTTTTGGTAAATTTGATAATTATTTGATGTGGTTTTTGCATTTGTCGCCAGGTGCATGCTTTTGTCAAAATGATATTTTAGCACACACATCTAAATCTGGTAAGAAATTCCTAAATCTTATCGAAAAACACTAAATTCTCAAACTAGTACTTATTTAACAAATTGAGAAAAACTTAATCATGCAAAATCGAAATGATTTTACTACTAGCCTAACATGTGTCATAAACGACAATTGTCCAGAATCCGCTGTGAACTTTGTCATTAATAGTCGGTCAAGTTACAAATATAATTAACTCAATAATACAATTAAAGCCACTATTTCTCGGAATACTCGAAAGCAAATTCGAATAGGAACAGGCATAAAGAATCGGTTTTCTAAGTTAATTGATCGATAATCGAACATCGGCGTTATAACTGATTTAAAAAAAAACGACGAGGAAAACGAAAGAGAGAAAAAGGACATACAAGAAGACCCTACATTGACGGTCATATCGATTTTTTTCTGGCAACTGCGAATGTGTAGGTTGGAAGATTTTGCAACTGACATACAGGTGGAGATGCACCTGTCCGGTGGTGTGTATTGAAGCACACCTACAAAGACGCGGGAGGCAGCGTTAATACAAGCGTCATAAAAATTAAATTAAAAAAACATATATATATATATATATATATATATATATATAATAATTATACAAATAAATAGAAGATTGATAGTCAGATTTATAGGTGAAATTGATCAAAGTTCTACGTGAAATAGACGACTCTATTTTTATAATGAGATATTTTCTTTCTTTCTCGTTTTCATTTTTTAATGGAAATCGTCCAGACGAAGCACTAAGCTAATTGCTGTAATGACCTAATAAAGACCAGACAAAACAAAATACTAACCAACAATACGTATTGTGTGGATATATTCTTTCTCTTTTGTTAGAAACATCACTTATTAAATGTGAAGACTAAAGATTAAAAAAGGGAAGCCGGAGTGTTACTTCTACTATCCTATCTATTTTTGTATACTAATTTATACGTTTTTCTTCCCTTTTAGTTTTTAACTTTCCAGTTCGAGACGTTTTCTTTTATTTTAATTCACGAATTAAACAGTATATACGGCATAATCACATTGACACACCGATTACCGTTAGATCACGGAAGTTAAGCGACGTTGAGCCTGGCCAATATTAAAATAGGTGACTATTTGGTCATGCCAGATGCTGTATGCGCTCCGGGCCTGGAGAGGTATGGGAGCCGCCAGACTATTCTTGTCTAAGACATGCTGCATGGAATAATGTAGCCCCTACGACCTATTTTTTGATGTAGGGTGTACGCTCATTAATGGATAGTCAGTATTTGTTTTTCTGCAGCCGAAACTATACAATTACTGCCATTAAATTGTACTATTTCTTAATGGTCAATTTCGTTTTCTATATTATTTCAGACTAATGTACAATCTTTAAATGCTCAGTTCAAACGGTAGTGTAGTATCTGCTCTGTGGTCATGATATCATTGTCGCAAAGAATACCTTCCTTTTTGTGTGTGATGTGGTGTAATATTTTTTGTCGTATCAGACTATAATCCATGGGCGAATTGTAGCTTTATATATTATATAATCACCGTGATAATTTAAATACCATTTAAATATGTCAGTTTGAACGAAATTATTCCTTTCTCATCAGAAATATCGTCTAAGTCTAAATTACTAATGAAGATTTAATATTCGTCTCTCTAAAATTAAAACAATACTATTACATATATTCATTGTACTATTATACTATATTTTAATTCTCAATTAAATTTATTATATTATTCCAGACCTTTTGTTATAACTCTGTTTAAAAGGTTACAAGGAAAACAGAACGCGGGAACAGACTAGCAAAATATATTAATTAGAATATACAAAAGTCTGAGTTGTTCGACTAGCCGACAAGCAACCGTCGTTCGTCTACCGGATATCGAATCCCGTCATATGGCTGCATCTTCCGGTATTTATTGTGCATGGATCAGTTCATTCGTAGGTAACAAACGCAATGCTGCTTCAACACTTTTCTATGTTCAATTCAGTAGAGGTAGTATAGTATCTTTCCTGCTGTCATGCGATACTCTCTTGAGGCATTAACTTCTCCGTTGGGAATAGAGAACAATATAGTACCTGCCCCCCTTGTCAGATCACCCTTCTTTATTGGGTAGAGCAGTAATGTTTGTTAGTCATGATACTATCTTCCAAGGCATTGCCTTTCCTTTATTTAGGCGGGACCAGTGTAATATCAGTTCTGTAGCTATAATACCATCCTCCCATTAATTACTTTCGTGAGTAGGAGAGTTATGTAGTATCGACTCTTGAGTCATGAGACCATTCTTTTAGTCATTACCTATTTCTTGGGGGGGGGGAGGAACATATGATAACAAGAAATTTATACGACCGGAAACAAATATAATTTTTTTAGTGTCCATAATCATACTTATAGACTTAAAAAATTGGATTGTAAAAAACGTATCGTAGATAAGTACATTGTACACACACACACACACACACACACACACACATATATATATATATACCCTACCACGCATTGCTGTGGCTCAATTTGGTGTAATGGAAAAATCTAAAAAAAGAGAAAATGCACGTTTCTTATATTCTTAGTACAGCAATCCATTCCAAAAGTGTTTAAAAAAATACGAAAATGAAACAACAAACAAAAAACGGTACTCTTGCAGAACCTGACCTGGATCCTTAGGAGTTTCCATCAATTATGGCTTGGGCTCGACCAGTAGTCATTGGATTAAGCCGAACGTTGCTAAAATGTTGAAACAGTTAATCGAGTGTATTTTTGTGGTTTTTGTAATAAAAAATGTCACGTTTCAAATAATATTTTGGTGTGTGTGGGGGGGATACTATACACAGATTTGAAAACTTGTCCAAAAACAAATAAATGAAAGCAAAGGTAAGGGAAGTTACATTTCTACATAACTGGATAATTTGTTAGTGTTTTTATTTAATGTAAAAGGTTTAATCAGATCAGAAAAGCATACAGTGTTTATCGACGTATTTGAAACAGACAAATGGTCGTGGACTCCGTTGAATATGTTAAGTTTGGGAAAATAAGTAAAAAAAAACTATACAAAACAGTGTAAGAACCCACCGAATATATCTGACTGTGAATAACCCCCTCCAACCTCCCAATAATAAGAACGGCTTTTGGAATAAAAACCGACAATCTCCCCATAGTAAGAACGGCATTAGGAATAAACACCTTCAATCTTCCCGTGTTAAGAATGGATTTCTGAATAAACACCCCTAACCTCTCCATGTAAAAAAACAGCTTTTGGAATAAATACCCCCGTCCTCCCCATGTTAAGAACGGCTTTCAGAATAAACAACCGCTACCTACTTATGTTAAAAATTGTGGAGGTGGACCCAAAGTGAAAATTAACTTTTTTTTTTTTTTTTTTTAAATAAATTGTTAGTTCAATGCACAACACTGAGTATCACGGTTTTAATAAAGAAAAACCAATCATATTTTTTTTTATATAAAAACAACCCCGAAAAAAAAGGTGCTAATGCAGAGAGTGATCCGCGCTATTTTTTAAATCGTATTTCCACTTTTAATTAAAGTTTTATGATATGTTTTTTATTCAATTGTAAGATTAAAGTACAGAATAGGTACTAAACACCCTCCCCATGTTAAGAATGGCTTTTTAAATAATAACGCTATTATTTCAGCACGGATCACTCTCTGCATGAGTACCAAAAAAGTGTACTTTCGAGTTTGTTAAAATAAGTTTTATCGAGGGGGGGGAAGAGGGAAACATTTTTTACTTATGCTTTATTTCTTTGTTTTGAAAGTTGTTCTTCATCGGCGACACCGGCTTAATTTCCTCGGCGACGCTGTCGCTCGGCTTACTTCAGCTGTTGACGCCATGTTTCGGGGAAAGATGGGCGTGCGCTGAATTACGTCCAGATCACTCTCTGCATAAGTACCAAAGTTTGTTTAATATGGTAATAATTGGGTACTCTTACATAATTTGACCCGAATTCTCGTGAATTCCCGTCAAGCATGGATCGGGCGAGACCGGCAATTATCAGTGTCAGCCGAGCAGCGAACAAACGTAACACTGCTTTAAAAAAGGTGTGTGTGTGCGTGTGTGTGTGTGTGTAAGGGGGGGAAGTAAAGAATAAGCAACATATATATGGTAATCAGCTCAGCTAAAATCGGAAAGTATTCTCGACGAATAAAAGTTTATTTTTTGATATGTTAATATTTTTTACTTTTTAATATTTAAAAACACAGTTAGATGATAAACAGTCACTCTCATAAAATTTCACGGAAAACGGGCGTATAAATTTCTAGTTTATCGACTTTGAACAAACCAGACGTTTGATATATATATATATATATATATATATATATATATATATATATTAGTGGCCTGGCAGACAACTGAAGCAGACTTACAAGACACTATATATACAAATGCAGGCAAATTTTGGCATATTTTATTAGTTTGAAAATATAAGTTCTTTTTTACCAATTTTCATCAAGTTTTAACCATAGAATAGTATTATAATCTTCAAAAAGTCTGCAAATTTTCATGTAGTTTGATCTTAGAGAACCAAAAATATGAGCATTTCAATATTCAATATAGCTACCAGTATAGATATATTCATAGATATATCATCTTTTCTTTTTTCCCAATTTTAAAAGTTCCAAATCGATCCGAATTAACAAATGAAGGCTCGTTGGAAAGATAATGACCTGAATTGTGTAGTGGGCTATTTGACATTTGCGCATTAAGGGGATCATCTGTCATCCAGAACCTATTTTTGGCACTTTTTACAGCCATAAAATGTTTCAATCATAGTCATTTGTTTCCTAGTTTTTCATATGAATTACAAAATATCTGATATTTTCCCAAAACCTCTGATCTTGATGGAGGGGAGACTAAAACTTGCTATGATTTCAAATGATCTGAAATAATAGCAAGGAGAGACTTTATTCCAAATATTTGTCATGTTATATCTCCTCTGTTTGGTTGCCATACATAAAGTAAATTTCACAGTGTATAACGATTATTTGATACTGGGGACATTCATAATCGTACCCTATTTCCAAAAGGGGGGAAATATAACATATGAGAAATATTTGGAATCAAATCTCCACTATTTCAGATCATTTGAAACCATAGCAAGTTTTAGTCTCCCCTCCATCAAGACCGGAGGTTTTTGGGAAATATGAAGTTAAAAAAGTGTCGGCAAGTAAAAATCAGCTTGAAATGAAAACTATAGTAAAAACTAGCAATCGGTGCCCGGCGTTGCTCAGGTGTTTTGAAGTGTATGCTGAGAAAAAAAAAGGTCAATTTTTTTAAACTTTGACCCCTATTATGACCTCTTAACATTTATTGTTTAGGGATCAAGTAAAGTTAATAAGTTAGATCCATGTCCAAGGAATCTATATATAAAATATCACGTGTTTAGACCCTAAATTGTAGGAGGAGTTTGGTAGAGTTCTCAAAGGTCAAATTGTTGAATATTGACCACTTAATCGCCAAATTTCTGTCGAAAACCTATCACATCGATTTTTCCAAATCTCAGTACCCTGTATATCAAATTTCGAATCTGTAGGCTTAAAATTGACAGTTTTAGCCTAGGAAAATGCACACAGACGCACAGACACACAGAGACACTATCACTTATATATATATATAAACATAAACATCATATATATAAGGATAATAGTACGCCATATATATAACAAAAGACCATTATTTACTGAAGTGAAAGGAAAACCCGGGGGAACTTTACCCAAAAATAAATCTATATTTTTTTTGTGTGTATTGATAGTCTTATCAACACCCCTTTTTTCTATTTATTTAAAAAGAAAATACAACTTTGTTATTTATGAGTCGTGGAATTGCATTCATCTACAAAAGATCTAGCTAATGTGCATATTTTTTATCGCTTTTAATTAATTCCCTATTAGTTTTTTTTCTGTTCTCTTATACGATGATCATCTTTATTTAACTATTACGTGTAATTATATTCATACATATATTCTATATGATTTATATTTGCGTAATATTTGCGTAGAAATGAAGAAAATCAAATTTACTTGGAAAAGTAAAAAAGTTCATCCTAATGTTATTATTGTGGTTGCGTTTATTGGTATTGCACGTAGAACTCCTTAGTTTTTTTGTTTTTTTAAATATTTATTAAGTCGGAAAAAGGCGCGGTCGCCTAATATGAAGTTGAAAAAATTGTCGGCAAGTAAAAGCATCCTGAAATGAAAAATATAGAATAAACTGATAAACTCCTTTAGAACACGCCGAACTGTTTCTTTCTCTGATGAGGAATTATTAAATCAGAAACTTATTAGAAAAAAAAAATTCTTATTTCGCATCGAGAAGCGTGTTCTAAAGCAATTTATCTGTTATATATAAATTATTAGAGGGTAAACAGTTAAATATGGTCGCTACAAATAGCCATCTGTTTCAGTCAATGAGACTTTCTCAGGCGACCCGGAACCGCTCGACGCCACAAAAAAACAAAAACAAAAAACAAAAAACAAAAAAAAAAACAAAACAACAAAAACAAAACAACCTCATTGTCTTCATTAATCCCGACCTTTGAACATCTCAAACTTGAATATATATATTACTAGGTGGTTTTCAAACGAATGATAAAAAATTATATTTTTTTTGTATAGTTTTAAAGGTTAAAAACTTCAAAGGCTATATATATAGTAAGCCGCCCGGCGTCGCTCGGTCGTAAAATATACATAAATATATTTTAATTCATACAGATTTCTTATTAGAGCCAATTCTTTGTGTTCTTATCCAATATATAGTAATTATTTAAAAAAAAATTATACAAAAAATAGGTCTTGAGTACCATCTGCTAGAAAGGAAACCAGAAGGTTAAGGGCTTCAGCCATAGTCGTTATTTATCTCTCCAGCGTCGTTACCGCCTCTGCTCCCGACAGATGGATACAAGATGTTAAAAATTGAGTGACTTTGAGTATTGAATGTTTAATTTTGCGCATGCGCAAAAGTAACAGAAGGAATAAGGTTTTATACATCTTACTTTGCAAAGGTAAACTGTTTTGTTTTCAGTTTTAACTCATTGGCAGCAAATTTTGCTGGCTTAACGCCAGATCGAATGTATGCTACAGGTGCAAATACCCTATATATCAAATGTCAAGTCTGTAGACCAAATATTCAAAGAAGAGTTTGGTTGGGACTTTTCGCACACATACCGAGAAGGTCACTTATATATATCCGGGTGCTAGAACGTTTTCATCTTAAATTCTATGCAATTATGCAGAATATAGAAACTATGCATAAATAGAATTCAGTACAATAGTGAAATGAACCCAATCATCTTATAAGAAAATATAAAAAAATGAATAAATAATTAATTGACGCACGTTTTTAAAAGGAATGTGTAAATTAGGTAACCTTCATGTAGTCGCTCGCATATCCATGACTGAATATATTAAGAAGTTCGTTTTAATCTATCTATCTATCTATTATATAAAAAAGAACTTTGTGTGTATGTGACTTTGTTACCGATGGACTCCTAAACGGAAATTTCAATATGTCCTTTATGTGCATGGCAGTGTTCTTAGATAGGTTTTGAAATGCTTTCAGTAGTATACATAATCTGAAAAATCAGGTGAAATAAACAGGCGATTTTAGCTAAAGTCAACACTTTACACAGCCTAACATGCCAAGTGCATTTGAGAAGTTTTATTACCACATAAGCAGAAACGCCCGGCATATAGCAACAGCAATAGGTTATTTGATATGACAAAAGCGTGTTCGTAATAAATGTTTTTGCTTGGAACACAATTTGACCATGATACTTGACGCTTGCATTTTAAACTTTAATTGAAGCAAATATATGAAAAGAATTTTATAAAATCAGCAGTAGATTCTCTACAATACAATGTAAACTACAATGTATTGTGAACTGTCACTACGGAGAGGCATGCACTACGATGGATTCTCAACTAAAGCAATCAATCGATTTAATTAAAAAAAAATGGTCGATTTCACCGATTTCAATGACAATAAAATTATTGAAGTCTGAAACATTCGTTGATCATCATTTAATCCCGGGCAACATCGAGTCTACAAGAAAACACCAGAAAGAAAAAAATACAATATGTCAATAACATGCGATAGGTGGCGAGGTCAGTTATGCACATTCCCTAAAACGTAAGCACAGATGTCTGTCGTCATCTAAACCGATAAAAGATATAATTGTCAATTAAAAAAAACAAAACAAACAAACAAACAAACAAACAAAAAAACGCAAATCCATGCATGTTGGAAACGCATGTTCAACCTTGTTTACTAATACTATATGCATCTCATTAAATAAATCCACAAGGATACAAGATGGCTAGTCAAGAATAACAGGAAATGGAAGTTTAAATTTTGAAATTGTAAATTTGAAAATTTTTGACTTTTGGAATTTTTAAATGTTAATTTTTAGATTTTAATTTCATTTCTCCGACACTGAAAATGAAAAGAAAGCGACCAAAGATTGACAGATTAAAAAGAGAGATTTTTTTTAATTATCCATTGCATATATATCAGCAAAATTTGCGAGTAAAAATGTTGAATTAATACAAAAATAAATACACATTTTAAAGATAACCAAACTGAAAATAAAAGTGATTGAAATATTATAGAAAATTCACACAGCGTGCGAGCCGCAATTTTTTTTTAAGAGAGACAGACATAAATAGAGGCTGATGAGAGCACAGAATAGAATATCAATTATGGATCATTTTATTTGAATTTGAAACCGACAGTACCGATGTTGTTCTAGTTTTCTGTTATACATATATAAATAAATATTACGCCCTTGGATTTTTTTTAAATAACCGATCACTCTACTAAGGTACTCTCCCAGTAATCACGCACACACACACACGTGTGTGTAAAGTTAGTGGGAGAGAAACCCACAGAGTGCTCGATTATTAAGAAAATTCAAAAGAGCGTTATATATATATATACGTGTGTACACACACGTGTGTGTGTATATCCGAGGCCGCCGAGATATCGGCGGTCTCTGTATATCTCTATCTATCTCTTTCTCTCTATATATCTATATATGTACGTGCGTGTGTGTGTGTATTACAGAAGATAAGAACATCGGTGCCATCAGTTTCAAATCCAAACAAAGGGAACCTCTAATTGGTCTCCTTTACCTGATTCTCTTCCGCTTCTATTTATCCCAGGAATATGACGGCACGCGCGCTGTGAGACATTTTGACGATAATTTTATCTTTATTTTCATCGCTATTATCTTTACTAATTCGGCATTTCCATCCGACAATTAAAACTGAACAAGTAGATAAAAATCACATGTGAGACTTAAGCTGCTGCTGCTGCTGCTAAGAACTAGCTGAAAATTTCTTTTTCTCCATGCAGTCTCTTTAACCGTGCTTTTATGGCGTAATGCATCACTGAACAAAACGCGTGAAAATAAGCTTAAAAGCTATAAGAAAAAAAACAAAAAAACAAAGGTCCTGACGAAGTGGATCAAAACGTCTTAAATAAATGCCAGTTAAGACACAGTAACAAAATCGTTTAATGTTTGTAACAATATTAAACCGACTGTTTGTATTACATTTTCTATCTGTGGGGTTTCCGTTCATTTAACTTTATATAGACATAAAAAGCATCTTCATAACCATGTCAAACGAACACAAGACTGGATTCAACACAAGAGAAAATGAAGACAAGTTGCTACCGTCGTACATATATGAAAAAGAAAACGCAACAGTTTCTCTTTCCTTAATTCATTTGAAAAAAATATCTGGAAATATGCAGTATATATTTGTTAGTCATATATATTAGCAATTACTAGTTACATTAATATAGATATTATTTTTACTGGAGGTTTACCGATTACCAAGGCCGTAGACTACTCGAGGATAAAGGTTAATGAGTGTCAGGTCGACAATGAGACTACACCGTAATGATCCGTAAGTATAAACTTGGGAATGGTTTGATTATATAAAAGGACAGCTCAACAAGACCTTGTTTACATTAGCTTTGGAAAAAAAACTATGGTATAGTCAACAGAGAAGCAGCTCCACGATATTGTGTTCCACAGACGAACAGTTTTCGGAAAGAAACTCTGTTCATGGAATTTTCGTTTAGTTTTAGGCGCAGGTAGAGAGTGAAGGAAATTGTTGGCAGTTGTAGTAGCCAGTATTTGTTGCGAAAGTTTTCACAAAGGGATTGAAGTTCAGTCGAGCACCTAACATAAAAGTAATGATAAAGCAACGTCTCTTCTGTGGGAAAGGGGAAGTATGGAGGCGAAAAGGTACTTGCTTACTAGATTTCAAAGACGGTTTTGTTTATTAATGCTTTCGTTTCAGAACGAATTTATCGAAAGGAGGGAAAAACTTAGACATATAGAATCAGTTCACAGTTCCCTTGTATAGAAGTCACTATGGCGCTGAATATAAAAGAAATCAACTAAATTGCCATAACTTACATCACGGTTGCGCAAAACCTCCGACTTAGTGTCCGCCATTTTGTTCATGAATATATTCAGATGCAGCGATCAATTTATGTATCGAACCTGTAAATATAGACGCATATTAAATATTTGCCATGATTATTTAATCAATTACTCACATAAAAAACATAAAACAAAAACACGGTTGCACATTGATATTTTTATGTTCGTTTTTGAAGAAACCAAAACTTGGAAAACTATGAATCGATCAAATAAAAGTACGAATAATTTATTAAAAAAATGAAAATAAATCAATGAATCTATATTAAAATTAGGCATTTTGTTTTTCTGCTTTTCGTTTTTTTGGTCATGTCTCAGCTCCAAAATTATTTGTCAAAATATAATGTAATTAAAATACAGCCCCTCTCTCTCTCTCTCTCTCTCTCTCTCTCTCTCTATATATATATATATATATATATATATATATATATATATATACTAGCAGAAGTACGCGTCGTTGAGTGGGTTCAAAAACAGCCTACAGAAAATGGACTGTATGATAGGTTATGAAAAGGAGGGGGTTGTAAAGAGATAGGTTTTGATACTCAAAACTTTTACCCTAAGCAAAATATGATGAAAGTAAAGATAATTTTCGCGATAATATATTTTTTATATCAACTTTGTTTCCATTCGTAGCCAAGAGTGACCAACAAATGATGTAAGTTTGTCAGGGGGGGATAGATTGAAGCTCAGACGAGCACCTGCCATGGAAATAATGATAAAGCAGAGACAGGCTCGCAACGTCTCTTCTGTGGGAAAGAGGTTGCAGGGAAGAGAAAAAAGGCACCCCCAATAAGCTACGAAGTCTGTTTTGAACACTGTCAAGGCAGGATAAGCAGCTTCTAGCAACTCCAGCACAGATGTGGCAACAGTACTCCATCATTGGCCGTATCTGGCTTTTATATAGGTAGAGAATTGCATTAGGAGTGAGATATCTACTCGAGAGGTAGAAGGCGTAATGATACAATAATGAAAAGCTATTGATATTTAACTATTAGTAAAACTGAAATCGATAGATCATCTCTCACATATTTTTACGTTCAGGAAAATATCTGCATATTTACCATGTGTTTTTACGGCAATCTTTTATTGTTAAATATTTGGAGATTTATAAAGAATCGGAATCGGTAATTGTATCGGAACCAGGAAAATATTGGGATCGTGACATCAATAATATATACCAGCAGGAAGACCTGGCGTTGCTCGGGATTGAATGATGATCAACGAATGTTTTACACTCACATATTTATATAGAAATCTGTGAAATCACCAATTTTTCAATCAAATCAATTAATTGCCAGCTGTAGTTGGGGACTTATTGCGGTGCATCGGGAGAAAACTTCAGATACCTCCCTGCAGTGAGTTAGTGCAAAATACATTGTAGTCTACATTGCAATGTAGATAACCTACTCTTGATTTTATAAAATTATTTTATATAATTGCTTGGATTAAAGTTTAAAATACAAAATTCAAGTATCATGATTCAGTTGTGGTCTAAACCGAAATATTCATTTTAAACACGCCCTCTAATATTAATGAAGCTACTATTGAATTTATATGCAGAGCCTTTCTATTTATGCGGTGATAATGGCTTGAATTAGCATTAAAAATACAAAAGTCCAGTATCAGGGTTCAATTTTGCTCTAAACAAAAAAAAAGTTATTTTGAACACGCCTCTGCCATATCACGGAATCTATTGTTGATGTTATATGCTGGGCTTTTGTGCTTGTGCGGTAATAAAACTTCTCAAATGCACTTGTGATGTTAGGCTGTATAAGGCGTTAACTTTAGTCAAAATAACCTGTTATTTCGTTCATCGGATTTTTCGAGTATCTATTATCGATACTTAGGTTTTGTATCAGAATGCATTCCATATCTAAGAGCACTGCCAGATACATAAAGTACATTTGTGTGAAATTTCATAAAAATCGGCCCAGCCGTTTAGGAGTCAATAGAGAACAAACTCACGTACTATATGGATTTCTAGACGGCTCGGTCGATTTTTATGGAATTTCACAACTTAATTTTTCTCCCCGTTAGCATGCTTTATTTGAAACGTATATTTTCCCTCTTGGACTCATTTCGCTTTTAAAAATAAAATAAATCCCACGATCTAGCTCTAGGAGAATGAGAGCGAAACCATTTAGTTAGTAGTGTAATGTTAACAAACATCTTTCTACTCTTCTCCCTTCATAATTACCCCGCTAATTAATTCCCTAATAGTAGCCCCCTGCTTCAAAGTGGCACTGTGCCTTATTTGGGGTGAAAATTGAATTAAAAAAAAAAAAAAAGTTAGCTGGCCTACTATTTTTTTCTTTTTATCGTAAATATCTAAACTTGTCGTTCCCTCATAATTGCAATATACAAATTTTGTACAAAAATTATGATATATACTGTAATACCTAGCTTTTGTTCGATTAATATTTCATTATGGGAGCGTTCATTGTTATAGCCTGTTGCTGAATACCTCTTCACGGAATATCAATGTTGTTGTGTATTTTCAAGTTGTCTGGCGGCGTTCATTTTGATTTCTTTCAATTCTTGTTCGTAAACCTTGAGATGACAAAAGGACAACCTTATCTGCCAGGTTCCATATGTCGTGCGGAAAAGAACGTGATTCTCTTTGACATTTCTCCTCGGTCTCTTTCGTTTAATACTTTACTTCGTTTCGCAAGTCGTGGTTATTTCAAGCACCTCTGAGTATTGAATAATTAAGATACTGCCTAACCATTGTCTCTGAGTTTTCTGTCTTTGTATTCCTTAAGTTTTCATACACTCAGTTATGCAAGTTTTAATGAAATTTCGGATTCTAGAAGAAACAATCTCTTACTCTTTATACGCGTACACACATACACACACATATATAAGTATACAACTCGTCTCTCTCCCTTCTAGACAGAGCCCTAAAAGGGTTCTTTAATCAAATAGGTCGCACACAATTGACCAATTAAGTCAAAACGCCCTATTGTTACATCAACGTGCCTGTTTACAAGTATTTTAATAAAATGTGTTTTTATGAACTCATCTCACTTATACTTCATCGACGTATATACTCACTACAGGTCCGTTTAGCAAAAAAGAAAAAGAAAAAAGAAAAAAAAAGCCACTCGTTCACTGTAGAGGTCCTCCAAGTCTTCTACTCTAATGGCTTCTTTCTTCAGACTGTCAAACTTTGGAATTCCCTCTCTGCTTCTTCTTTTCCTGATTGTATTGACATGCAATAGTTTAAATGCAATGTAAACCAACAAATCGCATATCACCTCACACAGTACCCTGTAAACGTGATGCCAATTACTAGACCCTTACGCCCAAGTGGCAATATACCTTGTTTGGGGGTGAACAAGTGTAATATATATATATATATATATATATATATATATATATATATATATATATGTGTGTGTGTGTGTATCAGAAAAGTGAGTAAATCCCTCACATTTCTTAAAATATTTAAGTATATCTCTTCATGGGACAACACTGAAAAAATTAACACAATGAAAAGTAGTCTGTCTGCAGCATATATAACAGAGTTACTTTATTTTTCCCTCAAAATAACTCAAAATATAGCCATTAAAAGCTAAATCCTTGGCAACACAAGTGAGTGAACCTCTTACAAAAAGTTGTTAATATTACCATACAACATGTCAACTCTCAATATTTTGTATGGCCATCATAATTATCTAAAACTGCCTTTACTCTCCTGGCCGTAGAGTTTACTAGAGTTTCACATGTAGCCACTGGAATGCTCTTTCACTCTTCAAGGAGCAGGCGGATATTTGAGACTCCTTCAACTTGAGGATACCCTAAAGATGTTCTATTGGGTTAAAGTCTGGAGATATGCTTGGCCAGTCCATCACTTTTACTCTCAGCATCTTCAGTAAAGAAATGGTTGTTTTGGATGTGTATTTTGGAACATTGTCATGCTGGAACACTGCTCTTCGACCCAGTTTCTGGAGGGAGGGGATCATGTTCTGCTGCAGTATTTGATAGTCCATGTTGGAGTTCATGTTTCACTCAATGAAATGTAACCCTCCAATACCCATGCAGCCCCAGACCATGACATTCTCACCACCATGCTTGACTGTAGGCATGGCAGACTCATCTTTGTACTCCTCCCTTGGTCGCCGCCACACATGCTTAAAGCCATCAGTACCAAACAAATTAAATTTTGTCTCATCAAACCATAGGACATGATTCCAGTAATCTATGGGCTTTGTTGACATGTCTTCAGCAAACCGCGGGATTTCTTGTGTATCGCCTTCAGAAGAGGCTTCCTCCTGGGGTGACAGCCATGCATACCAATTTGAGACATCATGCTATTAGACAAAACAGTAGCCTTCGGTTCCTCATGAAACGAAACAATCATATTGAGTATATTTCCCGGTATACCAAGCTTCTTAGAACCTTCCAAAGAGCATCACGGTTCAGTGTTAAAGGATTTCATAAGATCGAAGAACACTGATTTTTCTCTCGAACTTTCTCTGCAGCTTGGAAACGTGAAAATATCATATCGATGATGCCACGACCCGAACGAAAAACACTGCGACTCGGGGTAGATTTCATTCTGTTTAGGATGAGTCTAGCAATGAGTTTTGCCAGCAATTCAAAGGATTGATATCCTCTATGATTTTCACAAACATTCCTTACTCCTTTATTCTTGTACAGGTGTTGGATGCATACATCTTTTTAATCTTGTGAGACACGCCCTGCCTTCCATATCTGCATAAAAAGAGCATGGAGATTTTTAACCAGTGCATGCCCACCATGCTTGAACACCTCAGGTGGGATTGGGTTCTTAGGCAATAGGGATTTACTAGAAGCGATCTGTTTAATAGATTCGGAGACCTCTTGGTAAGCTGGCTCAAATAATAGTTAAAAAATTTCTGGATTTTGAGATTACATCATTGTCAATAACCGATAATGTATTTAGGACAGTTTCGAAGTGTTCTTCCCATCTTTTCATTACACCTGCATTATCGGTAAGAAGAGCTTCCACAGTAGTTGTGCTTAAAGGAGAAACGCTACTTTTTACGAGACGAAAACAATGCAGAGGTCCATATATAAATATGTGTGTGTGTGTGTGTGTATACATATACACAGGCGGCAAAAAGAAAGTCCGCACTTGTAATTTTTTTCAAAAACTGCAAATTAAAGCTACATGTAATGTAACCGTTCAAACAACCTATACCTCATTTGATTCGCCTTTTATTTAATAATTTTACCTGTTCATGTTTTTTTAAACAACCTATACCTAATTTGATTCGCCTTTTATTCTATAATTTTACCTGTTCATGTTTTTTTAAACAACCTATACCTAATTTGATTCGCCTTTTATTCTATAATTTTACCTGTTCATGTTTTTTTAAACAACCTATACCTCATTTGATTCGCTTTTTATTCTATAATTTTACCTGTTCATATTTGACTTTTAATTGAAATATTCTAGAGTTCACGTCAATTAAAAAATAATAATTTCAAATTGAGGAGGCAAAAAGAAAGTCCGCAAAATAGAAAATTGTGATTTAAATGTAACTTTGGGACATTAATGCAACACAAATACGACAGGAACACAATGAACTAGTTAATATTTCGCAGCATAGCCCTTCTGCAATTTGAAAGCCTGCAATCTTTTGGGAACTTGAATAAAACTGCAGCAATAGTCCGGGGAAAGGGCATCCCACTTTGCTTTAATTTTTTCCCAAAGTTCTTCCAAATTTGAAGTTTTATCATTGCATAGCTGTTGCTTGATGTAATGCCATACGTTTTCGGTGCAGGTCAATCCAAACACGGAATATTATGCTCTTCCAGGAACCTCTTGACATTGCCAGCTGTGTAAATGGGAGCATTATCCTGTATAAAGATGGGATTATCATCCAAATTCCGACCAAAGTAGGGTAGAAAATGATCAGTCAACATATTAATGTACTTGGTCGAATTAATTCGACCTTGCAAGCGAACTATAGACCCTGGACCATTGGTACTAATAATGCCCCACACCAAAACTGAACCTTCGCCATATTGCAGCGTTGAAACTGAGCACCTAGGATTAAATTCTTTGTCTTTCCTCTGACCATCACTACTTAGCCTATTAAACTTGCTTTCTTCGCTAAAAAGCACTTTTGACTAATATGAAGAGTCATGACCTTCCTTGCACCTGAAGAAGTCCAAACGACGCTTTCTGTTCTTTACAGAAATCATTGGCTTGCGTCTTGCAAAATATCCTCGTATATTAAATTCCTTTAAGTTCTTGAAAGTAAAAAGAGAGCACTTTTTAACAAGATTGCACTGCTGTTAGATTTGGGAAGTCGTTTCAAATCTGTTTCTTAGGCTGCGGATCTTGATAGCATAGTCTTCCTTGTAAGAATTAACTCTAGTACGACCAGATTTAGGGGCATCACAAATACTGTCGGTGTTTTGGTGCTTTTGCACAGTTTTTCGTACCGTTTTCTGACCACATTTCAATCTGCGGCCAATTTCTCGATTGGATAAACTAGAAAGGTGGAGATTAATGAGCTCATGACGATCACTAAAATAAAGTCATGGCATATGAACTAAATATTACGTTGTATAACCTGGAATAACAACAATTACGATTA
>NC_136491.1:125448002-125460502 GCF_053919585.1 Euprymna scolopes
CATATATACACAGCCACAGTGTTACTCATTTTTTGGTACTCATGCACTTATTGATCCTTGCTGGAATAAAAACGTTATTATTTAGAAAGCCATTCCTAACATGGGGATGGGAGAGTGTTGTGTACCTATTCTGTACTTTCACCTAACAATTTAATAAAAACAGATATCGTAAAACTGTAATTAAACTTGAAAATAATATTAAAAGAAAAATAGCGCGGATCAATAAGTGCACTAGCACCCATTTTTGAGATGTTAAGTTTTTATTAGTAACCAGATTGGATTCGCAAGTTATTATTAATAATAATAAAAACTAACATTTTGAAAATTAGCAACAATATCAGTGTCTGTTTTTTGTAAAGTGATGTCTTTATGCACTATTCATAGCTCTAGTATTGTACTGTGTTAAGAGAGCTTTGTGCTATTTATTTATATGTAAATGCTATCCTAGGTAGTATGAATTACACACACACACACACACACACACACACACACACACACACACACACACACACACACACACACACACACACACACACACATATAGGTATGTTGTTCTCCGTGATATAGACCTTTTTTTTAATTTTAAAATGAAATGCGTATGTTATACGTTTCTAAGCCAAATTCTAACGCAAATATTTTGTAAAATAAACAAAAGTTTATTTCTTTGAAATCAGCATTTCGTTTCCTCAGAATATTTTTCTTTTCTGTGCTATAGGGACCTCCAAAATTCATCACAGAAGTATCCCCCCTTATGTAACACGATGTAACTTTATTATAAGTTAATATTATCAATATAACTTTCGTACCATTCATAAGGGCAAAATAAACTAGTAATAATTAAAAAAAAACTTTTTCAGTGTACGAAAATAATGAAACTGCGAGACGAAAATCTTGTTTACATAATTGACGCTTTAAAATAACGTTCCCATGTAGTAAGCATTCCGAACGCGAAAACATACTCGTGCTTAATAAATCTAGCAAAAATCAACCAATGGTCAGATTTTCATAAAATTTTCGATACTTATCCATTTTAAAATGAACTTACATATAAAATGCAGTTTCCGTAAAATATGTGGGACATATTTTTAAGTGCGCGTTCCCAACCCCCAATTTATTTTTTCGAAATTTGAACAAAATATATTTAAATTAATCGAAATTTCTATTTATTATGATACATACGAGTTCAAATAAGTAAAAAAAATATTTATTTTTAAAAGGTTTAAATACACGTTTTGAATAAAAACTTACCTTGAAGCTGCAATTAAAAATTGATATAAATTTAATATTATATTTTTATTAGGGTTTTTTCTAATAACTATATACTTGATTCCAGTAAAGCAACTGGCCCTGACGGTATTCCAATTATAGTACTCAAAAAACTTCAACCTGAACTAGCGCCCATACTTACAAAACTGTTTAAACGTTGTCTTAAGGAGAATAGTTTCCCATCTCCCTGGAAAATTTCATCAGTATGCCCTGTATTTAAGAATTCAGGTGATCGCTCATCACCCTCTCAGTACAGGCCAATAAGTCTCCTGTGCGTCATGAGTAAGTTGCTGGAATCTGTGTTAAATACAGAAGTAATCAACCATCTCAACAAAAATAACCTTCTTAGTGACACTCAATATGGTTTCCGTTCTGCTAGATCTACAGCAGATGTGCTTACAGTTATATCTCATAGGATTAGCAAATCTCTCGACGGAGGCAACCTTTCTAGGGCAATTGCTCTTGACATATCTAAGGCCTTTGATAGGGTATGGCATAAAGGTTTACTTCATAAGATCTCTAGCTATGGTATTGCTGGAAATGTCTTCTCAATTATTAAATCATTTCTTTCTGATAGGTTCATAAGAGTAGTAGTTGAGGGGCAAAAATCAGAAGCTCACAGTATTAATGCCGGTGTCCCTCAGGGGTCCATCCTGGGCCCAACTCTTTTCCTGATCTACATTAATGATCTTCCAAATCACATCCTTACATCATTTGAAGACATCTATGCTGCCGACACTACCATTTATGGTAGCACATCTAAGACAGTAAACGACCAAGTTCTCTCCAATTCTCTCTCCTCTGATCTTGAGCACGTAGTACAATGGGGTAAAGAATGGCTGGTTACTTTTAATGCATCTAAAACCAAGCTTCTCTCTTTACATCATCAACATTCTGATCCACATCTGACATCAATTGAAATGAATGGCTCTCGTCTTCAGGAGGCCTCAAGTTTTGACAAACTTCTTGGCTTGACCATTACTCATGATCTTAAATGGAACACGTACATCAAATCTGTTGCCAAGGCTGCTGGAAAAATGGTGGGATCTTTCTATCGATCCGGTAGATATCTCACTGCTGATGCTATTCTCTATCTATATAAGAGCCAGGTACATCCAAGGATGGAATACTGTTGCCACATCTGGGCAGGAGCTGCTAGAAAGGACTTGGCCTGCCTTGATAGAGTTCAAAATAGACTTCGTAGCCTCGTAGGAGATGTCCTTTTCTCTTCCTTGCAACCTTTATCTCACAGAAGAGATGTTGCGAGTTTGTCTCTGATGTATCGTTATTTTCATGGAAAGTGTTCGAATGAGCTTCAATCTATGGTCCCCCCCTCGCCAAACTTTCACAAGAAACACTCGTCTAGCTGTAAACACTATCAATAATTCCCCCCACTCTTTATCTGTGCCTAAACCTAAACGTAGATTCCATGAACAAAGCTTTTTTCTTAGAACTGCACGCCTGTGGAATTGTCTTCCGTTTTCCTGCTTTCCGGCTTACTACAATATGGTTGTCTTCAAGTCTAACGTAAATAAGTTCTTGATGAGCCGTTCCATATAAGTTATCAACTTTACCAAATTTTCATTACTAATGATTACTATAATGTCCAATTTCTACTGTACACTCTTTAACCCTTATCCTTGAGTGGCCTCTTGGCCTTGATAATGTGGTGATGCCTATGTAAAAAAAAAAAAACTATAATCAGTTGAATTGCCAAGAAAAAGAAACTTCCTAAAAATTAATTAATTTAGTTATAATATAATCATGACTCTTGCCAGCTATTTTATCGACAGATGAAACAATTGAAAAATATTATTGCACAAAAATAAACATTTTGTAGACCACTACGATGTCTAGCTTGTCTTTTCTTTTACCAAATAAAAGTATGGAAACCGGTAATCAACCAAATTAACAGTCATACATCTTTAGTAAAACCGTATTTCATATTTAATATACAAATGTTTATAATATTATTAATCATTTAACTGTGTAAATCGTAAAACCTAACAAAATTATAACAAAGATTAATTATTAATTGCAGTTTGAAGATAAACAAATGTTTTAAAACATCATCGAGTCACTTCTGCTTTTCCATACTTCGTATAATTAACACAAGTCTGACGTCACGGGATTATGCATTCCGTTCTTTACAATTCTTCAAAATCGTTTGGAAGTACCTACCGTGCTATGAAATTAAAACGAAAATAACGTAGTAGTAAAAATCTGTGTTGTTTTTTACGATCGAATTCTTTTCGTTTTAACATCATGGCGCGAAAAAGAAAAATATTCTAAGGAAGGCGTATCACGTCGAAATACTGATTTTAAACAAATAGATACAAAATATTTGCGTTGTAATTTGGCTTATAAACGTGTAACATACGTATTTCATTTTAATATATATATATATATATATATATATATATATATATATATATATATATATATATATATATATATATATATATATATAAATTTTTAAAAGTCAAGATTCGTCCCACAGACTCAAATTACACGGGGTTTCACGTCAAAAGTTGCTTCTGTTGTTTAGTTTTTATATGAAATTTTAAAGGTAATTATTTCCACGCGATATTTCAAGAAAGTTCCACGTGTTGGAATGTCGATATTTCTTGGTCGGGTGATTTTCTCGAAAAATGAACAAAGGAAAAACGAGGTAAAAAAATAAATACAAAACAAATAGATGTTAACAAAGGGAAGATAAGTTACTCCGCAGATAATTCTTTTTTTGTGTCTTAAATTATATTCAAGTGCTGTTTTACTTAAATGTAGTGTAAAGCCTTTTGACTTAGAACGAAAAATAAAATGGTTGTGCCATTTAAACATCAGTCGAGCTTCGATAATCGCTCAAAAATTGAAAATTAAAAAAAAATACTGATAGAAGCGAATCAAATAAATGTCACCAATCGTGCGAAAATATAATGTTCTAAGACTGGTATTTTTTTTGTGCGATTATCAAGACACGTTTATGGCCCGAACGAGAGCACCATTTTGCTTTTCATTCTTTGCAACTCCAAAGACTTTAAGCTACCTATATATATATATATATATATATATATATATATATATATATCTCCAGGAAGTATTCAAGTGTTAAATGCGTGAGTAGAGTCTAGAAGTGTTTGGAAAATATTCCATTTCATTTTAGAAACGAATGAGAAATGAAGATCGCTTGATGAAAGGTAAAGCAAGGAACCTTTCGATCCTCTGGTAAGAAAATGTGTGAATTTGAACAAATGCAACAGACAAACGCTCCTATGCTCTCTCTCTCTCTCTCTCTCTCTCTCTCTCTCTCTCTCTCACACACACACACAGTAATTTAATCGCCATATATATTTTATAAATTACTAATTAGCTCTACCTACGTATTGAGCACTTTTGAAGTAAATACTTAAAGTCTACGCATAAATCTTTCGTATATTAATTTTATGTGAGTAAATGAAGTAATTACATATATATATATATATATATATATATATATATTTAAATAAGGGAGTAGTCACCAACAATGTGTATTTTTTAACATTATTTTATTATTCCGTGTCTTGGTTTTTCATTGAGAATTATGTCTGGATCATTGTAATAATGTTTTTAAGTCATCGATAAAGCTCCCCTCTTCGGTAGAGCACTCTCGTAAATTATCTTACTCGCTACTTAATTTAGCTGAAATAATGCGAAGCTCGCGGTTTGTTTACAAACAAACGTTTGAGCCCTCTACGAGTGGCGAACGGATGTTTATTTAAATAGACGTTCGGACAGTTTAATTTCGGCCACCGATTCCGTAGTCAGGGGGTAGGACTGCCGACTGTCATCACGACGGTTCTAGGTTCGATCCTCGGCTTGGGAGAGGTGTTAGTCTAGCGGCACTGACGAGTTGTGAAACAACGAAACAGGTCTGTATGTCGATGACTAAAATATATTTTATATATATATATATATAGAGAGAGAGAGCCTAGCTACGCTTAGGGGAGGTAGGGCCTCGAAACATACATGTCCGTAGATTACTGTCTTAATATATATATATATATATATATATATATGTACATATATAGTATTAGCCCATACATAGTTCGATTTGAAATTACATATCGAACGCAAGTCCTGGGAGCTACCAGAAAGAACGGTTGGTTAATAAGTCATACACAATTAACTATGCTTATACAATTTCTACAGCTACACACCTAGAAAGCAGGGCTATTAAATCTGACGTAATGATATAAGACAAGTCGGAGAAAAAATCAACTTCCGTAGAAGTTAGCATTTCTAATGATGTTGTGGATGTCAGAGAGTCTTTTGCTCTAATAGTTTCTATCCTCGGACTGCTAGTCTTTGAAATCCCCTTCCAGTCTCCTGCTTCCCTAACTGTACTGGCATGCAGAAATTTAAATGCAATGTTAACAGACATCTTGCTGCTCAACTTCCTAAATGCTATTCCTGTAGATATGATCCTAAATAGTATCCTGTTATGCCCTGCAATGTGCCCTGTTTAAATGAGTTAAAATAAATATATTCTCCTTGGTATATCCTCAGAAATAAGCCCCCTCCATCAATCAACAGGTAATAACGCTGACCAAAATTTAAGAAAGAAAGTGGACCCCGTGTTTACTTTATGTATCCTCGTAACTTTCAATTCCCTTCTTTTGTCCTTTACTTGTCATATTCCACAAGCAATGCTTTCGACAAAGGGGAGAAAATTGCTATTTTCTTAATCAAATCTATCCATCTAACCCGTATTGCTGACTATTTTTGACCTTGAAGTAGCACTTTTTAGTTCCTTACATGAAGTGGCTTTATTACTTGTCCGGAATGATTTTCATAAAAAAGAAATGAGTAGGTAATGCGTCTGAGGATGACTTCCTAAGACCAATGTATACTACACTCTGATCTTAGCCCAAAGGTCGGATAAAATAATTAAATTCTCTATACACGGTGCTCAAGAGAAAATTGATAATTTTTATAATCTTTTATTTCAGAACCATTCGAAGTATTTAATAGCAGGAAGTTGCAATGAATAATAATTTCGCTGTACTTTTTTCTACCCCCTTTCACCATAAACAAGTCATATTACGACTTGGACGTAATGGGCTACTATTTAGAATCATGTCTATCAAGAAACTGGGGAATTGAGCAGTAAGATGTTTGTCCACATTACACTTAAACTCATGCAGCTTAGTACAGTGAGGAAGGCAGGAAACAGGGAGGAAATTCCAAAGTCTAGCAGTCCGAGGGAAGAAACTATTAGAGTATGAAAGCTTCCAACATATCAACAGTGAAAAAGCTAAGACTCGAGAGCTTTATGTTTTGGTTTCGATTCTAGCCAATGACACGCAAGTCATTCTTTTTTTCTTTTGAAATCACTACAATATATTAGGTACAGTTTAATAATCAATAGAACATTGGCTCTATAATTATAAATACGGACTCTTCGTGAATGAAAATATAATATTTATGCGTATTTTACGACTGGCAACGCCGGGCGCCTTGCTTGTATGTTCGTTTTTTTTATTTTAAATTTTATTTTTTATTGGTTATTAATTTCAGTTCAATATTACCCATTATTATACTATTTCTGCATAAGCGTGAGAATTATCGAATTAGTCGCGAGTATGTATGTCGAAAAGGGGACACATGCTACGAGTTCATCAGAGCACATTCAATTAAAGTACTTGTTAAATAGACACAGATGCAACATTGCGACGATGGGACTGTGGTTGGAGCTTGCCCGATAGTAGGGGACCTATTAGATTGGAGATTCTTTTTGATGCTCTGTATATGAGTGAGAGACTAGTGGTAGATGCACCAGCCTAGATGTGGCAGCAATAGTCCATGCATGGGTGAATTGTGGCTTTGTAAAGATATAGGATACTCTGGTGCGAGTAATTTTCTAGCGTAGTGTAGAGAGAGAGAGAGAGAGAGAGAGAGAGAGAGAGAGAGAGAGAGAGAGAGAGAGAGAGAGAGAGAGAGAGAGAGAGTTCACCTTATTTGCAGCAGCTTTGGCAATGTCCTTAATGTATTTGTTCCAATTCATGTTGCTTGTGAATCATAAACTGATGAGTTTGCAGCTCTCAAATAGGGTATTGTTTGTCATATTTTGAGATTTGAGAGTTGGAGACAATGAACGGCTGGAAAGCATCAGGATATTGGATGAGTAATTAACTGAATCAGTTGTAATTTTGCACAAACATTAAACATGATATGAGTAAAAAAGTAACGGAAGGGATTTTCCTGGAAAACTCCGGTTGCCCCCCTAAAGGTGCCTTTAGGATTAAAATGGCTAAAGTTGACACTTTTGTGCTTATTAAAAAAAAAATTGATGCCTTGGATTTTTATAAAACTTTCTGAAAAGTTTTAACTGATTTCTACATAATTTTGTTTGTCTATACTTCATGATAACTCTTGGGTGTGCCCCAGGGGCTCTTTTAGGGCTAATAAATACACTCCATTTTTGGGACTATTTTAGCATATTTGTCTAAAATTTTCTGTGTATGTCTATTAAGAAGTTTTGCATGGTACTGAACTCAAATTTAAATATGTTAAGACCTTGGGACTTTGGGGGCTAAATAGAGGGAGCAAATGATGGACTTAGTCATTTTTTTTGCATGGTGCAGAACTCAAATTTACATATGTTAAGGCCTAAAACTGCACTGTTTGTTCATTTTCACCAGGATTTGACGTCCCCTCGGGATTTTTGGGGCTAAATGGAGGGAGGTGGAGAATGCTGAACTTAGTCATTTTTTATGCCTCGTTCACTGTGCACTCACGGGGGACCATGCATGCTTCACTTGTTTTCTATATTCTATATATAACGTTTTTGTTTCCAGATTTCTGTTTCTAGAGTCATAGATAAAAGTGTAACTGTTTGCTAGCATTTTATTTCTTTTGGAAAAAGACCCCTCAAATGTGGGAAACTCCAGCTCCCTCCAAAAAAAAAAGGGCACTTATCATTGTACCACACTATGTCTTAATGTCTCTGTGAGAATTTATAGTAGGAATGCCCCCGTTTTACCGTAGATATCAAATTCACATACATGTTTATGTACATACCATAAACAAGTCTGTAAAGTAAATGGCAAAATAATAAGATTATTTTGTTTTTATATAAGAATAATAAGGAATAATAATAACTTAAGAAGGATGGAAAGACCGAAGAAAGAAAGCACTAACCAGACCTCCTAGTGCTGGATGAGTTCGAAGAGGACTGGGACCCTGGGGAGGCTTATTGCCACCCAAATTTTAATGAATCGCTACCAACGATAAATCAACGATAAACGGCTAATGTGATAACGCAAACTAATTATCGAAAGAGGTGGTGAGTACTGGAAATCTAGGGAGAATTCTTGTCACTCAGACAGCACAGGTTCTTTTCCAAGAGAATAGTTTGATGATGGCTTGTATGAAAACTTCTAGTGAATAATAATAATAATAATAATAATAATAATAATAATAATAATAATAATAATAATAATAGTCATAATCGCAGGAGCACTAGGAATAATCCTCAAAAACATGGAAAAAAAATTAGGAGAAATTAGAATCAATGAGACAATTAAACGTCCAAAATGTGGAAAGCGGTTGAAATCGTAAGGAAACTCCTCGAACGTGGAAACAAACGAATACGAACCACAAAACCCTACGAGCCAGTTGAAAGTTGCGACGGAAAAAACAAAAACATGGAAGATATACCACGTGATCACGAAGGAACTGAAATTGTAGGAAACCTCACAGAACGACCTCCAGAACGCCCCCCCAACCCAAGACAAAAAACAAACACCCCCCCCCCAAAAAAAAAACCACAATGTGATGGCATCAGCCTTGGCTGATGCTATACAAAATAATCGTGAAAAATCAAGGAGAATGGTAAGATTGAGGAAGAGAGCACCAACCAAACCTCTATTGAAAAGATGGAAGAGTACTGGAACGATGGGAGGCAGAGACAACCAATGGCCGTTGTCAACGATGAATTAATGGTAAGTAGTTGTTGTATCATAGAAAATTCAAAATTCTTTGCATGATTTTCAAAAGAGACGGAAGTTATTGGAAATCTGGGGAGACTTGTTATCACCCAGATTCTAGAGAGCACTGCCGGTTATTGTTATCGAGCAGTTACTGATGATGTTAGAATTTCTACTGAGACAACAATCTATTTTATAAAACTACGTATATCTGTTTGTCTGTATCTTTATTTTCAAACTCTATCTCTACCGAAACTAAAAGTCGAAGAGTGGCGCTAAGGGCCTCACATGATTGGATTTTCATAGACCGCTTTTTTATAGGTTTTTAGCCGGTTCAAATAGTTTTATAAGGGGCCAAAAAAGGGTCAAAGTTTAAATAATCGTTATACATTTTGTACATTCATTTTAATTTATTTTTAATCAGTTCATATGCGTGTCACGTTGGTACAGTGGTAACGTCATTAGCTTTGAATGCTACAGTTTTGCTTTCGGTTTCGATTCTAGCTGATGGCAGCCAAATACTTTTTTTTTTACTTTTAAAATCACGACTCTATAATTATATATACGAAATCTGGACAAATTAAAATATAATATTAAAGCGTATTTTACGATAGGGAAAAGCCGGGCATCCTACCCCGCTAGCAAAGATAATATAAGAGTAATGATACTCATTATTTTAGTTGAGTAAAATGAATGTTTTAAAAGATATGTCACATTTTCTCGAACAAAATATAAGAACAAATAGTGGTTCAGTCTGTGACACAACAATTCACGCTATCTATCTATCTATCTATCTATCTATCTATCTATCTATCTATCTATCTATCTATCTATCTATCTATCTACTCTACTATTATATATAAAGAACTTTGTGTGTGAATTTATTCCCTATAACTCCGAAATGGCTGATCCAATTTTTAGGAAATTTCAAACAAATATACTTTATGCAGCTGTCAGTGTTCTTAGATAGTAAATTATCTGAAAGGGATTTGTACCTTGAATATTGTCAGGTGTTTTTGGAACAAGAGAAGGAAGGTATAATCAAGAGAATAAATGTCGATCCTTCTAACTTTAGTAAGTAAACGTGTATTCCACATCGTTCAGTGTTTAAACAAGACTTACAGTGTACAACAAAGATCCATCCTGTTTTCAATCGTTCATTGAGGACATGTGGAAATTGTTCTTTGACAACAGGCAGAAAACCTTTTCTTAATGATTATACTTAATAAATAAATACTCGGATATGCTCGAATTGATACTCAAATTCTGGACTAATCGTTTCGCCCTTTTAGCATACATCAGAGAGGCTTTTCTAATGATTAAGCTATTAAATGAATTCAATAAAAAACGTTTCTGTTTTTTTTTTTAAGCTTGAAAATAGACTAGTATGTATTTAGGCACACGACTTTCATATTTAAGTTTGTATATAGCCCATTTATTTTAAATGACATTCTGAAGTACCACGGGGAGAAATTGCCACCGGGTCCTTGTAAGGATTTTGCAGTTAAATGGGATGGTATTTTTGGGGGAAAAATTCAGATAGAATTCGTCATTGTATTTCCTCCTCCTCACAATTTTCTCTCTCAACTTCTAGCACGCGTCTCTCCCACTCAACTCTGCCAACAGGCTTTGTATTAAAAACAACTGACTGCATTTCATTTGCATATACGTGTAGTGGACGGTATAATTTTGTGCGATTCAACGAGACCAAGGCTTATAAAGTCACAGCCGCCATCTTTAATCTCTCTTTCAGATCCCACGAAAAGGTAAGTCGTACAGCCACACAAAGTACACACACGTGGGCGTTTGCTTCTTCGAATATTACATCCAACTCCACAGATTTATTTCTTGAAAGTTTTTACGTTGACAACTTACTAAAGATTCGCCAATCTCCCGCCCATCTTCTACAGTTGTATTTAGACGCTGTAGCTGTAGCCGTTATGCATGAAGGTTTTTCTTTGAAAACTTGCTGCAGTAATAGTGAACTGATTGTGCAGCGTATGAAACTTGATGACGATTACTCCTACATGGAAATACGTATGAAAGGTTTTGGGTTACCTTTCCGACCCTTTATCTGACAAGATGAAATTAAGTTCTTGCCTAGTTGGAAGGAATGTGTGCAAACGTAAAAGAATTTTTCTAGGACAATATTTGACTTTAAAAAGTGTTTTCAAACCTAGTGAAACAGTTGAACAACAGATAAAAGATCAAGTACTAATTTTTTCATTTCGACCTCTTAGCCAACATTTTTTCCAGATAAAAAGCAATTAAAGTTTTCCACGTGTCTTAATACCCTATATATCAACTTTCAAGTTTGTAGATCAAAAATCCGTTGAGTATATAGATTGAGAATTGTCCTTATACACACATTCTCACTTTTATATCTATCTCTCTATCTATCTATCTCTCTCTCTCTCTCTCTCTCTCTATATATATATATATATATATATATATATATATATATATATATATATATATATATATATATAATTGAGAATGTGTGTGTGGGGATACTTCTCATCCTATACACTGAACGAATTTTCGATCTACAGGTTTGAAATTTGGTATATAAGTTATTCAGACACGTGGAAAACCTTTTAATCGGTTTTCATTCGGAAAAAGGGTTGCTAAGGGGTCAAAATTGACAAAATTGTTACTTAGGAGTTATCGTGTTTTTATCTGTTTATCAACCGTTTCACGAGATTTGAAAACACTTTTAAAAGATCATGGCAAGCTGGTTTAATGGTTATCGTACTTGATTCACTGTCTTTTCGTTTTTTTACTTCATAATTTTAAAAATACATCTTTTAGTATATATAAAACTAGTTTTAAAACAGATCCTTTGTTCGATAAAATGCATGCCCATTGGCTGATAGGAAGAGGCGCGGTCGATACTAGAAAGCTGATTGGCTAACTAAATCCTCAACAGAAGAGGACCATATAAAAACGATAAACAACCACAGAATTCGCGCATAAGCCTGACGAATCCTAGAGTGGATGAAACGCCGAATATTCAGTGTAGCTTAATCGCCATACATATTTTATAAATTACTAACTAGCTCTACCCACGTATTGAGCACTTTTGAAGTAAATACTTAAAGTTTACGCATAAATCTATACTTTCGTATATTAATTTTATGTGAGTAAATGAAGTAGTTATATATATATATATATATATATATATATACACACTCTGGCCTTAACATGCTCATGACTGTGTAGCAACATATTACTGCTTATGTAAATAAATAAATAGAATATATATAT
>NC_136491.1:125465502-125468002 GCF_053919585.1 Euprymna scolopes
AGAACTCTACCAAACTCCTCCGCCAATTTTGGGTCTAAACACTTGAAATTAGAGCTATATCCAAGTAACGTATATATATATATTATATATATATATATACATATATATATATATATATATATATATATATATATATATATATATATATATATATATATATATATATAACTTGATTTGAGCCCAAAACAATAAATGTTAAGGGGTAACAATAGGGGTCAAAGTTTTAAATAATTTACCGCTTTTTTTTTTTTTTTTTTGCTCAACACACACCTCCAAACACCCGGGAACGCCGGGCTGAAATACTAGTATATATATATATATATATATATATATATATATATATATATATATATATAGTGAAAGTTTCTGTCTATCTGTGTGTGCGTCTGTCTGTGTACATTTCCCTACACAATAATTCTGTCAATTTTCAGTCTACAGGCTCGAAATTTGATATACAGGGTATTGAGATTTGGGAAAATTTTTGTAATCTATTTTCGGCCCGAAATTTGGCTGTTAAGGAGTCAAAGTTCAACGATTTGACCTTTGAGAACTCTACCAAACTCCTCCGCCAATTTAGGATATAAACAAATGAAATTTTTGATATAGGTTCCTTGGACATGGATTTAGCTTGATAACTGAGTTTGAGCCAAATACAATACATGTTTAGGGATCATAATAGGGGTCAAAGTGTAAAAAAATTCACCTCTGCGGTCTCTACCAAATTACTCAGACAATTTCTGGTCTAACCATTTGAAATTTTACATAAAGGGTATTCAGAGATAGGGCAAGTTTTTTAATTGGTTTGGGTCGAAAATTTTAGCTACCAATATATAAATGTATGTATGTTTGCATGTCTGCCTAAAACTTTCGACCGAAGCGATGGATTTTCACAAGATCGGTATCGTTTTTAAGCTCGACCATTCAGACGACAAATACCGAAAAATTAGCTAAAAACAATAATTTCCTCACGTTCAACTGGGCACTTTTATACAAGAAGAGGTCGATTTTTTCACCGATATTTTAGAAAGTAATCCCCTCTTTTCGATTGTCTAGCCTTAATTAAAACCTATGTCATTTCCGGTTTGTCGGTGGTCGTAACAGCAGAGACGTCACGTTTTTTCCCCATTCTTTTTCTCCATCGCGGTACGGGTACGAGCCTGCCTTCCTACTACCACTCTTTTTTTTTTTTTTTTTTTTTTTTTGCTCATTACGCACATCCAAACACACGGGCAACGCCGGGCACCCATGCTAGTATATATATATATATATATATATATATATATATATATATATATATATATATATATATAATGTTTTAAGAAAAATAGAAAAACCGAATGAAATTATTAAAAAATCAACGTATCGTCCTTATTTCAGAGGACATCTTCAGGATAATTGAAATAATAAAAATGTAAGAAAAGAAAAAGTCATAGATCGTGCGAAAAAGACAGTTCTTGAATCCTACCCATGTCGGGAAGGACAAACATATGTGTGCGTATGGGAAGGTTGGGTTGTTCGATGTCTATATATACACTTTTAAAAATGCGTTAAAATAAATATGTACATTATTTTTTTTTTTTCTTCTGTAAACAAATTCATTTTGTTGAAATATTTAAGGAAAAACGGTTTAGCCAGGATCTGTTTTGATATTTTGTTCTTTGATTATTATTTTCCCTATGCTAGGGGTTAAATGGTAGAAGCCTTTTCTTTGCGTAATAGTAGTAGTATTCAATATTAGTGCTGATTCTAAAAGTCTTCTTTTAGCTCTATCTATCACGTATTTAATAATTTTCGCTTGATCTAAATTAAATGAGTGATCGTGTTCTGCACAATGGCAAAAGAGTGCATTTAGGGCGTTACCATTCCTTATATCTGATATATATATATGACTTTTTCTTACATTTTTATTATTTCAATTATCCTGAAGATGTCCTCTGAAATAAGGACGAAACGTTGATTTTTTAATAATTTCATTCGGTTTTTCTATTTTTCTTAAAACATAACGTCAACCACCGCTGGTATTTTTTCATTCCTTATACATATATATATATATATATATATATATATATATATATATATATATATATATATATATATATATATATGTGTGTACTAGCAGGCCGCCCGACATTGCCCAGTCGTAAAATATGCTTAAATATGATATTTTAATGGAAATTTCGTATTTATTATTGTACTAGACTGGGTGCCCGGCGTTTCCCGGGTATTTGGAGGTGTGTGTTGAGAAAAAAAAGTTGTAATAGGCAGGCAAGCCCGAATCTGCAGTTCAGTCCGGTTTTGCTCTAACCCTACGTACTGTTCATAACTTATATATATATATATATATATATTATTTGTGTTTGTTTTTCCGATAGGTTTTGAAGGAATTCAAATATTTACGAAAGTGCATTTTTACCTAAATGCGAGTTGGGAATAATTTTCCCTTTAACCAACTTGGTACCACCATATGGGGAGCGGTATACATATTGTTTTCTTTTTAAAT
>NC_136491.1:125480502-125483002 GCF_053919585.1 Euprymna scolopes
AGAACAGGCCTTGAGGACCAAGCATCCGAGAAGAATTCCCAACGCCTTAACGAAGAACTCACTGGGTGACGCGACGTACTAACGGTTGGCAGACCTGGTTGCCCAGTCGACATATTATAAACGTACCGACCAGGGTGCAGATCATAACTGGGCCGCGATCAGAGGTTTAAGGTCGTGTAAGAGCACGTTCCAAGGTCACAGAGAGATATATATGTATATATAGAGGTATATATCTATATATGTATATATAGAGATATATATGTATATATATGCATATAGAGAGATATATATGTATATATATATATATATATCTATATATGTATATATAAAGATATGTATATATATCTATATATGTATATATATCTATATATGTATATATATCTATATATGTATATAAATCTATATATATCTATATATGTATATATATCTATATATGTATATATATCTATATATGTATATATATCTATATATGTATATATATGTATATATGTATATATATGTATATATGTATATATATCTATATATGTATATATATATCTATATATGTATATATATATCTATATATGTATATATATATCTATATATGTATATATATATCTATATATGTATATATATATATCTATATATGTATATATATATATCTATATATGTATATATATATATCTATATATGTATATATATATCTATATATGTATATATATATATATATATATATCTATATATGTATATATATATATATCTATATATGTATATATATATATCTATATATGTATATATATATATCTATATATGTATATCTATATATCTATATATGTATATATATATATCTATATATGTATATATATATCTATATATGTATATATATATGTATATATATATCTATATATGTATATCTATATATGTATATCTATATATGTATATCTATATATATCTATATATGTATATATATATCTATATATGTATATATATATCTATATATATATATATCTATATATATATATATCTATATATATATCTATATATGTATATATATATCTATATATGTATATATATATCTATATATGTATATATATATCTATATATATATATATATATCTATATATATATATATATATCTATATATGTATATATATATCTATATATGTATATATATATCTATATATATGTATATATATATCTATATATATGTATATATATATCTATATATATGTATATATATATCTATATATATGTATATATATATCTATATATGTATGTATATATATATCTATATATGTATATATATATATCTATATATGTATATATATATGTATATGTATATATATATATCTATATATCTATAAAAACAGATGTGTGTGCCAAAGACGGTTTCTGATTGGTTAATCCAACAATCACATCTCCCAAAAGACTATGGAATGGGAAGCCTGGCATTTTCTCACCCGAATGTTAAGGAGCGAGAGACTAGTAGCAGATGCACCAGCCCAGATGTGGCAGCAATACTCCATACATGGGCGAATGGTGGCCTTATAGAGGTACAGGATACTTTCGGGTGTTAGTAGTTTTCTAGCACGGTAGAGAGAGCCTACCTTTCTTGCAGCGGCCGTGGCAATGCCTTCAATGTAATTGTTCCAACTCATGTTTCCTGTGAACGTTAGGCCAAGGAGTTTGAAAGATGGACTCTCAGATAAAGAGTCGTTGGCCATTGCTATGGGTGGTAGAGAGGGTTTCTTGTAATTATTGAATGAAACTAGTTTAGTCTTGGCAGCATTGAACGCGACCAACCACTTTTGTCCCCATTCCACTACAGATTGGAGGTCTTCCTCTAGTGTTTCTGCCATTTCTTTAGAGATGTGTTCATTCGTCTTCCTGTCGTGTCTGCCATAGAGTGTAGTGTCATCAGCATATATACCCATCTCAGAGGCAATGTTGTCGGGGAGGTCATTTATGAATATCAGGAACAATAGAGGTCCAAGGATAGAACCCTGGGGCACTTCCGCATTTATATCATATTATTTAGATGTGCGACCGTCGAGGACTACCTGGATTTTTCTCTTATCTAAGAAGGATTTAATTATGTTAAGTATTCTACCAGTGATACCGTATGATCTGATTTTACTGAGGAGACCCTCATGCCATACCCTGTCAAAAGCCTTAGATATATCTAGAGCTACCGCTCTGCCTTCCCCCGCTTTGTCCAGTGAATGGTATATACGTTCAGAGATCACAGTGAGGATGTCTGCTGTGGAACGGGCTTGTCTAAATCCATATTGTTTGTCAGTCAGTAGTTTAGCATCTGTAAGATGATGGACTAGAGCATGGTTAATTATGGTCTCAAATATTTTGGCAAAATGTGGGAGGAGGCTAATGGGGCGATAATTTGATGGGTCGGTCCTTTCGCCAGAATTCTTGAATACTGGTACAACAGAAGCAGTTTTCCAACAGCCCGGAAAGCAAGCTTCATTAAGACATTTGTTGTAGAGTTTGGAGAGAACTGGAGCTA
>NC_136491.1:125488002-125493002 GCF_053919585.1 Euprymna scolopes
TGTTCCATTATCCCGTCTCGTGGTTCCATAGGCGGTGTCTCACAATCAGGGCAGGGGGGCAGTATCCGTCTTTGTCGGGTACTTCTCCGAAGAATCGGAGGCGTCATCTCCTCGGTATGCTCCATCATCCCTTCTCGCTGGGTTTCGCAATCACGGGGGGTGGGCAGTATTCGTCTCTGTCGAGTATTTCGATGAGGCATTACTTCCTTGTGTCCATCGCTCTCCTCACTATTGTCATCAGTATGTCCCATCATTCCCTCATCTGGTTCTGTTGGTGGTGTTTCTATGCTCACCTGAAGGGGCAGTAAGTGATCAGGATCATCTCTGAACGGTGTGTGATCCTCCTCATCGTCCTCAGAATCAGAAGAGGTATAACAAGGGCGGATATCTTTTACGTGACGTGGTATGCCACCAATCAACATGGTCTGAGGACTTATGATTTCATCTATTTTTCCCCGGAAAAATTTCGTAGTGCACCCAGCATTTGGGGGTTTTATCCAAACAAGGTCTCCCACCTGATATGGTGTATTGACAACACTCACCACTGATGGTATGGCATCAACTCCTTTCACACGCTGTTCATATTGGTAAATCCCATTGGCTGGTGCAGTTGCTGGTGTTGCATTGTCCTTGGGTGTTATATTATACCAGTACACAGCTTCTGGAATAGAGCACTGCGTCCTGGCTGCAATTCTTTTGATGGTGCGGTGACACCGTTCTGCTATACCATTACCCTCGGGATAATATGCACACCGATAATGCATTTTAATCCCCCATTCGTGCACGAATTTCTGAAATTCTTGACATCGAAATGTGGCGGCATTATCAGTCAGAATTTCAATCGGGGCACCACGTTCAAAAAAGACGGCTCTCAACTGTTGTATAATGCTGGCTGCATCCTGTCGTGTCAACAGGCGCCATATTGTGAAACGCGTCGGGCCACAATCCGTCATGGTCAAAAAATGTTTGCCCCCATAATGTGTTATGTCCATCCCTACTCGCTGCCAGTTGCCCTCCACCTCGAGCTTCCCTTTTTGCCATTGGGATGGTGCCGGATCAATTCTCTGACACTCTTCACACGAACGTATGGCTGCTTTCACTGATGCTTTTGTAGTTGCAGGGCATACTCTTCGGACAAAATATGCAGTCCTCTGAATTCCAGGATGTCCAATCTGCTGGTGTATCATACGGATCTGATCAGGTGTTAATTGATCCGTTACAGTCGCGCATGTTTGTTGTTGAAGATCGGATCCCTGCCTCATTGCATCGATCCACCTCTTTGGTACTCGAGTCAAGCTATCAGCCAAATTCTGCATCGACGAGACTAACGTAATGTCTACCTGCAAGCTGTATTCGTCAACTAGACGCTTAATTATTGCTAGTCTCCTTCGTACTAGCATTTCACTTGCAGCTCTAGTCTTAACTCGAGCCTTTCCAGTCAAGGTGTCGGTTAACCAATGGTAAACACACAATGAGTCAGTGTGGAGATGCACAACATTAGTCTGCCATTGCAATGCGAGATTAAGACCTTTTAACGTGGCATCAAGTTCTGCCAAATTTATATGTTGGGCATCATTTTTCGGACGAAGCCAGCATGCATCTTCCACAACAACACCTAGTTGCTCCAACACGACACCTGTAGCCAACGAACTTGCGTCAACCCATGCATTTAGTTCGTTTCCAGACACTTGCCACTCACCCCGGGCAGGGTCATTCCTATGCACTCTGGACAACATTTCAGCCATCATTTGTTGGAGAGAATCATCATCCGCAACATCGTCCCATCCTTTTGTTACTGTAGTCACTCGTCTTTTCACCACTCCTGTTGCCGATCGGAGCCATCCACAGACAGGTAGATGTCCTACCAATTTACCACAGATAGAAAACACAGTACGTCTTGTTAATACATTGGGTAACTTTGGAAGTGGGCTCCCTCGTTTCCATCGCAACGTATTGCCCTCCTCCCAGACCTCGAGGCCTAGCACGGGCACTCCATCCTTTAGGCGCTTAGGGTCTTTGCTTATTAACCCAAACGCTTTCAGTTTTATTCGAACTGCATCCGCAGACATTATGTCCTCATTAACATAGATGTCATCTATGTAGGCTGAAGCAGCTTTTGCTGTGGTCTCATCCTGCATCAAAACAGTTTTAATAATGGTTGTCATAATCAAGGGTGCTACGTTTAGGCCAAAACCCAAACGTGTCAAACAATATAGTTTTCCCTTGAGTAGTACTGTCTGAAACGGCCATAATGACTCATGGACACGTATCTGCAGGTAGGCCCTCTTTAGATCCAGAAGTGCTACATTGCTCCCTTTTTGACGCCACTCTCTCAGTTTAGCAGCGCACACATCTGCGTTTCCGGTAAACGCATCAACATGCCGATTCAACTCTCGGTAATCCATTACGGGACGAATTTTTTCTTTAGTAGGTTGTTCAACAGCCATGAGCGGAATTAATCCCTTGGGTGGTCCCAGACGTTCCTGTGGGTATGGTATTAACCAACCGTTGTCAATCCACATCTGAAGTTCTTCTTCATATGCGGCCCTATTCTTGGTAGAAACTGCATACTCTGGAATCGTGTTGCACAGCCGATCTGGTTCCTGGCCCATGGCCCATTTCCACTCTGCAGTCCACACCCTTTCGTTGTCATCAAATGTAGCACAGAAGTCCTTTTCTTCAATCGACATGGCTGCACAGACGTCTTTCCTTTCTCCAAGCCTGATACCTCTAGCTGCTGTGATTGTAACGCCTCCTAGTGCTTGTATTGCATCAATTCCAAGCAACATGTCGTAGCCAAGGGGTTTCTCCTGCATCACCAGAACGTCAACTTTAGCTGTGTCACCCTTCTCAGTGCAGATTGTGACTGTCCCTTCACCACAACATACCCGTGATAAGCCATTGATGGTCATAACGCCAACTGGGTTCCTCCGCCACACCGGACAGCAATGGGCACTAACTATAGACCGGGAACACCCCGTGTCTATAAGTGCTGAACACTGCACATCATCAAGTTTAACGCTAATGACAGGCAATCCTGTGTTTATTGGTTGGCAGGGGGCAAGGGTAGCGATAGTACCTTGCCCCCAACTTCGTTTCCCGAACAGTTGCGAGATATGTGCCCAAACTTATTGCAGCGATAGCATTGCACTGGTCTCTTTGATTGTGGATATACACCTCTCCTATCACTCCGGCACTCTTTAGCAAAATGGTTGGCCTCCCCACATTTATAGCACACTGGGGTGGCATGCTTATTACTATCTGGAAGAGAGTCCACATTGCCTCCATGTCGAAAACGAGCTGCTGCTGCAATTGGTTCCTGTTCCTTACAGATGTTTCGAGCTCGGGCCAATAACTCATCAGTTGACAATTCATCGATTCTTGATGATGCCCGCAACAGTTTACTGACCTCCTCGGGTAGGCCTACCAAAAAAGCACAGCTTAATATTTTATCGTTGACCCCACCAAACGGTACAGATAATTTTCGCAGGTCGGCTAGGTACACGTCGACTGTTTCCTTGGGTTGAAGTGTCCGGCTCGTGAACTGTTGCCACGCAACAAATGGATCCGTACCAAACGCTGTATACAGGCTCTGCTTGATTTCATCCCAGTCTGGTTCATCCCCGAGTTGTTGGTAGACTGCATAGGCCCCTCCGGTTAGCCTCAAAGGGATAACTGTGGCTGGTTCTTTAATTTTGCACAGTTTACAGATTTTCTCTGCCTTTTCAATCCATTCAACGACAGCCGGTCCAGTGGTAGATCCGTCGAACTCGGGTATTAAGCGAATGTCGAATCTGTCCATTGTTAGTAACCGCACACCAAGCGCCGAAATAGCTTAAAACCAACACAAAGTCAAGTATCTGCAGAATGTCTTCTTGGTTCCTCCTCTTCTCTTTTCTCTCTCTCCCAACTTTCGAACACAGCATATAATAACAAAACTCTAAAGCACGTCTGACAGCACTGACTTCTGCCAACAGTCTGCCCCTCCTCTTAACAACACAGGCTTTTTATATCGCAAAATCGTTCACCTCTATTTGCATATTCTTCTAACTCACGTGATCACTACTCTATAAATAAGAGTCTTGACCATTTCTTTTCTTTCTTTTTATTTATTTTTGGTGACCGACCCGCACGTGGTCTATCCAGGTAAGTCACGCATTTCTCCACACAGAATAATAAAAAAAACACTCTCCACATGTTAATAATGGCTTTTTAAATAGAAAATGAAAATAAAATGTAACTTTTTTCATTTAATTTAAGCAAACATTCAGTACCCATTCTGTAAAATATTTAATTTGTATGTTAATAATAAGGTCAATAAAATTAAGACAATTCTTTTCTATTTACATTTTTTGTACAATTAATTTTTTTAAAGATAACATTTGTTATCCTTTTGCTTAATTGAGACTTCTTATCAGGTTCTAACTCTCTTATATCCAGATTAATTATATTAATCAATTTATTTTATTGAATATGTATCGCTGAAAAGCACGGGTGCTTAAGCACTTATTGTACAGAAAATAAATATTGTATTCATATGCTAATAATAAGGTCACTAAAACTAAGACAATACTTTTCTATTTACAACATTTTTTGTACAATTTGAGTGTTTTAAAAAAAACTTTTATGTTTTCCTTTCGCTTAACTATCCAGTTTTACATCGCTCCCTTTTTCTCTCTCTCACACATACACGTAACTATTTCTCGCGTACGTAACGAAAACAGAGGGAGTAGGAGTGTTGAAATCTATGAGAGTGAAAGTGAGAGGTGTTTTCTTTCACCGCCGCTGCTTCTATTAATAATGAGTGTTGTTTTTTAAAAGGGAGAGGTTTTTTTGAAACTGCGACAGACTTTACGAAGTTGAATGTTTTTAGCCGTTAAAAAAAAAACAAAAAACTACAGTTGATTTTATAAAATTATTTATTTATGACATGAATTAAAGATTTCTCGCGTACGTAACGAAAACAGAGGGAGTAGGAGTGTTGAAATCTATTAGAGGGA
>NC_136491.1:125495502-125523002 GCF_053919585.1 Euprymna scolopes
TGTATATATATAGATATATATGTATATATATAGATATATATGTATATATATAGATATATATGTATATATATATAGATATATATGTATATATATATAGATATATATGTATATATATATAGATATATATGTATATATATAGATATATATGTATATATATATGTATATATATATGTAGATATATATGTATATATATATATATATATATATGTATATATATATGTATATATATATGTAGATATATATGTAGATATATATGTAGATATATATGTAGATATATAGATATATATGTAGATATATAGATATATATGTATATATATAGATATATATGTATATATATAGATATATATGTATATATAGATATATATGTATATATATATATAGATATATATGTATACTAGCAATCGGTGCCCGGCTTTGCCCAGGTGTTTTGTAGTGTATGCTGAGGAAAAAAAAACGGTCAATTTTTTTAAACTTTGACTCCTATTATGACCTCTTAACATTTATTGTTTAGGGATCAAGTAAAGTTAATAAGTTAGATCCATGTCCAAGAAATCTATATATATAAAATATCACGTGTTCAGACCTTAAATTGTAGGAGGAGTTTGGTAGAGTTCTCAAAGGTCTAATTGTTGAATATTGACCACTTAATCGCCAAATTTATGTCGAAAACCTATCACATCGATTTTCCCAAATCTCAGTACCCTGTATATCAAATTTCGAATCTGTAGGCTTAAAATTGACAGTTTTAGCGTAGGGAAATGCACACAGACGCACAGACACACACAGACACTATCACTTATACATATATATAAACATAAACATCATATATTTAAGGATAATAGTACGCCATATATATATAACAAAAGACCATTATTTACTGAAGTGAAAGGAAAACCCGGGGGAACTTTACCCAAAAATAAATCTATATTTTTTTGTGTATATTGATAGTCTGGTACTTATACAGTTTAGTGACGACATTAAAAAATGGAAATATTGAAAAAAAATTTTTATTGTACGTAACTGTTATAAACTGAAGTTCTCCGAAAAAAAATTTCACTTCATTTGATCAAGTAGTTTTTTTTTAACAGCGAAAAACAATGATTTATCACGGCTACGTCAACGTAGCCATTTTGGAAATGTTATTGTAGGCCCAGAAATTCCCCAAGGGCAGGTAACTGCCGTACATAGCAGAATACCTCCATTTTAGGCCAATCTAGCCCTTTTTCCCCCCACCAGAATGAGATTTTTTTTTTTTGCGAAGACAGATGCCATTTTTGGGGTGTTTTTTTTTTTTTTCTAATTTGTAACAGAAGTAAATAAACGAAGTTTCGAAGTTATCCATGCGTGTCCAACTGAGCATGTTTCGAAAATAATCTCGTATAAAAATTCTACAATTCTTTGCATTCTTCAATTTCTTTGCATATTCAATAGTATTCTTATTTAAAAAAAAAAAAACGCAAAAAAATTGCAGATTTAAAAAAAAAAGAAAAAAAAAACGTAAAAAAATTGCAGATGTGTTGTGCGCATCTCAATATGGCGAGAAAAAAAGGCTAGATTGCGAAATTTGGCCTAAAATGGAGGTATTCTGCTAGGTATATTTCCAAAATGGCCACGTTGACGTAGCCGTGATAAATCATTGTTTTTCGCTGTAACAAAAAAAAAACTACTTGATCAAATGAAGTGAAATTTTTTTTCGGAGAACTTCAGTCTATAACAGTTACGTACAATAAATTTTTTTTTCAATATTTCCATTTTTTAATGTCGTCACTAAACTGTATAAGTATCGATAGTCTTATCAACACCCCTTTTTTCTATTTATTTAAAAAGAAAATACATCTTTATACAAATTCCCTATTAGTTTCTTTTTCGGTTCTCTTATACGATGATCATATTTATTTAACTATTACGTGTAATTATAAACATACAGATATTCTATATGATTTATATTTGCGTAATATTTGCGTAGAAATGAAGAAAATCAAATTTACTGTGTATTTATCGTGTTGCCATAACAACGTGACGTAGCCAAGGACGGTAGTGGACGTGAGTGTGTGTGCGTGTGTGCGCGTGTTTTCGTGCTGTATTGTTTGTAGTAGTAGTAGTAGTACTAATAATCTGTCCAGCGTTTGCTTTCTTGTTTTGTGAATGGCGGACGTTGAGTCGGAGGTTGGATTGTGAAGTTTCGTATTTTTGTGATTTGTAAATGGCAAGTTAGACAAAAATTACACCCTTCCAAGATGGACAATAAATAAGACCAAAATATTTTATGGTAAAGTTAAGAGCGTAAGAACTATACTTTTTTAGGAGATGTGATTATTGGATTAACCAATCAGAAATCGTCTGTGGCACACACATCTCTGTTTTTATAGATATATAGATATAGATATATATGTATATATAGATATATATGTATATATAGATATATATGTATATATATAGATATATATGTATATATATAGATACATATGTATATATATAGATACATATGTATATATATAGATACATATGTATATATATAGATACATATGTATGTATATATATAGATACATATGTATGTATATAGATACATATGTATATATATAGATACATATGTATGTATATATATAGATACATATGTATGTATATATATAGATACATATGTATGTATATATATAGATACATATGTATGTATATACATATAGATACATATGTATATATATAGATACATATGTATATATATATAGATACATATGTATATATATATAGATACATATGTATATATATATATAGATACATGTGTATATATATATAGATACATATGCATATATATATATATAGATACATATGTATATATATATATATAGATATGTATATGTATATATATAGATATGTATATGTATATATATAGATATGTATATGTATATATATAGATATGTATATGTATACATATAGATATATAGATGTATATGTATAGATATATAGATGTATATGTATAGATATATAGATGTATATGTATAGATATATAGATGTATATGTATAGATATATAGATGTATATGTATAGATATATAGATGTATATGTATATATATATAGATGTATATGTATATATATATAGATATATATATGTGTATGTATATAGATATATATGTGTATATATAGATATGTATATGTATGTATATATAGATGTATATATATATAGATATATATGTATATGTATGTATATATAGATATAATGTATATGTATATATATAAGATGTATATATATAATATGTATGTATATATAGATATATATGTATGTATATATAGATATATATGTATATATATATAGATATGCATATATATTGTGGTCAGGTCATATCATATTCTACTGGTACCATGTAACCCAGTACTACCTGTCTCATGGTCGTGTCACCGTCGACTAAACTGGTTCCCCCACCAGACTTGTTTGGTGAGGAGGGCAGCTAGTCTCACTGAAGGTTTAAAAACAAGAGCTTCCAAATGGCGAATGAACTGTTTTTCTGGGTCAACGGCCAACTAGCACCGTGTATATTTGTCTGTGTATAAGTGTATTGGGGTAGAGAGGGCTCCCGTAAGCCGTGGTGAAGGCAACCTTTCTAAAAGAAAGAAATCTCTGATTTAAAAAACCATAAAGCGGACGACCCGTACCCGCTTTTAGCTGGTGTGCAGTTTAATTTATTGCTGGCTGTCTTGCTCTTGCTTGTTGCTGGATCTCAACATTTTGAACCGAGAGAGAGACTTAGCTGTCGTACAAAGCTAAGACTCTGTAACATCATCTTTGTATAGATACTTCTTTAGGCATTCAGGCTCATGGACTTTAAGTGTCTGAGGGAGTGGCACTCGTCTGACAAGACGTTGCAATCATCATCATATGTATATATATATATAGATATATATGTATATATAGATATATATGCATATATAGATATATATCTATATATAGATATATATGTATATATAGATATATATGTATATATAGATATATATGTATATATAGATATATATGTATATATAGATATATATGTATATATAGATATATATGTATATATAGATATATATGCATATATAGATATATATGCATATATAGATATATATGCATATATAGATATATATAGATATATATGTATATATAGATATATATGTATATATAGATATATATGTATATATATATATGTATATATAGATATATATTTATATATAGATATATAGATGTGTATATATATAGATATATAGATGTGTATATATATAGATATATAGATGTGTATATATATAGATATATAGATGTGTATATATATAGATATATAGATGTGTATATATATATGTATGTATATATATAGATATATATATTTGTATATATATAGATATATATATATGTATATATATAGATATATATGTATGTATATATATATAGATATATATGTATATATATATATAGATATATATGTATATATATATATATAGATATATATGTATATATATATATAGATATATGTATATATATATATAGATATGTACATATATAGATATCTATATATGGATATATATACATATAGATGTATATGTATATATAGATATGTACATATATAGATATCTATATATGGATATATATACATATAGATGTATATGTATATATAGATATGTATATATATAGATATCTATATATGGATATATATACATATAGATGTATATGTATATATATATACGTATATATAGATATGTATATATATAGATGTATATATATATAGATATATATATACATATAGATGTATATGTATGTATATATATAGATGTATATATATAGATATATGTATAGCTGTATATATATATAGATGTATATATACATATAGATGTATATATATAGATATATATACATATAGATGTATATATATATAGATATGTATATACATATAGATGTATATATATATAGATATGTATATACATATAGATGTATATATATAGATATATATACATATAAATGTATAGATATATATACATATAAATGTATAGATATATATATTCATATAAAATTAAAGATATATATATACATATAGATGTATATATAGATGTATATATATAGATATATATACATATAAGTGTATAGATATATATATATACATATAGACGTATATACAAAGATGTATATATATATAGATATATATACATATAGATGTGTATATATATAGATATATATACATATAGATGTATATATAGATATATATACATATAGATGTATATATATAGATATATATACATATAGATGTGTATATATATAGATATATATACATATAGATGTATATATATATATAGATATATATACATATAGATGTATATATATATATAGATATATATACATATAGATGTATATATATACATATATGTACAAATAGATGTATATATATATAGATATATATACATATAGATGTATATATATATAGATATATGTATACATATAGATATATATATATAGATATATATATATATATACATATAGATGTATATATATAGATGTATATATATAGATGTATATATATACAGATATGTATATATATAGATGTATATATATAGATGTATATATATAGATGTATATATATACAGATATGTATATATATAGATGTATATATATACAGATATGTGTATATATACTTTTATATATATACAGATATGTGTATATATAGATGTATATATATACATATATATATACAGATATGTGTATATATAGATGTATATATATACATATATATCAAAATAGATGTATATATATAGATGTATATATATACAGATATGTGTATATATAGATGTATATATATACACACATATATACACATATATGTATATATATACACATATGTGTATATACACATATATGTATGTATATGCATGTGTATATATGTATGTATATGCATGTGTATATATGTATGTATATGCATGTGTATATATGGATGTATATGCATGTGTATATATGGATGTATATGCATGTGTATATATGGATTTATATGCATGTGGATATATATGTATATGCATGTGTATATATGGATGTATATACATGTGTATATATATGTGTATGTATATGCAGGTGTATATATATATGTATGTATATGCATGTGTATATATATGTGTATGTATATGCATATATATACACATGCATATACATACACATATATATACACATGCATATACATACATATATACACATGCATATACATACACATATACATACATATATATACACATATACATACATATATATATACACATATACATACATATATATATATACACATGCATATACATATATATACACATGCATATACATATATATACACGTGCATATACATATATATATACACATGCATATACATATATATATACACATGCATATACATCCATATATACACATGCATATACATACATATATACACATGCATATACATACATATATATACACATGCATATACATATATATACACATGCATATACACATGTGTATATACACATATGTGTATATATATGTATGTATATACACATATGCATATAAACATGTGTATATATGTGTATGCATATACATATATATGTATATGCATATATATGTATGTATATGCATATATATGTATGCATATGCATATATATGTATATAAATATACATACATATATATGTATATATAGACATGTATATGCATATATATGTATATATATGTATATATGTCTATATATACATATATATGTATATATAGACATATATATATGCATATATATGTATATGCATATATATGTATAAGTATATGAATATACATATATATGCATGTACATTTACATGCATGTTCCTATACATGCATATGCATATACATTTACATGCATATACAGATACATGCATATACATACATATGCATATATATGTATATGTATATGCATATACATATGCATATACATATACATATATATATGCATATACATATATATGCATATACATATACATATATATGCATATATATATGCATATATATGTATATGTATATGCATATATATGTATATGCATATATATGTATATGTATATGCATATATATGTATATGCATATATATGTATATGTATATGCATATATATGTATATGCATATACATATACATATATATGCATGTGTATGTATATGTATATGCATGTATATGTATATGCATATGCATGTATATGTATATGCATGTATAGGCATATGCATGTATATGTACATGCATATATATGTATATTCATATATATGTATATTCATATATATGTATATATATGTGCATATATGTATATGCATATATATCTACATATATATATATGTGCGTATGTATTTTCATATATATCTACATTTATGTATATATCTGTATATATATGCATATATACCTGAATATATCTGTATATACATGCATATATATGTGCATATGTATACATATGTGCGTATATATATGTATATATACATGCATATATATGAATATATATGTGCGTATATATATGCATGTATATTCATATATATGTATAGATAATAGTATATATATTCATATATATATGTATGCATATATATCTATATGTATGCATATATATGTATATGTATGCATATATATGTATATGTATGCATATACAGTGATGATCATATTTATTGGCACGGTAAAATAAAAGTTAAATTTTGTCTAATAAATTCTAAAAAAGGGATTAAATTAAAGAAAATAACAAAGTATATTATGTATTTTTAACTGGCCTTTCCGATGCAGCAATCGGATTTCAGAAAAAATAAATAACAAAGGAACAACAAACATAATTGCAAAAAACCCTTGTTCACAATTATCGGCACGGCTTTGTTTTTCTTTTAGTATTAGTATAGTATCAATCAATTTCCGGTTTACGTGCTTTCTGAACTTTTTTATAGCCATATTATGCTTGTTTAACACTAATTCAGTGAATAATTTTTTTCAGATAATTTTTAGATAGCGATTTATTTAAACTATTATAAGTGACCAAATTATAATTTTCAATCGCCATGGTTTAAACTAAGGAACACAGCGAAGACGTCAGGAAGCTTGTTGTAGCATGCCATACCAATGGGGAGGGCTATGATAAGATTTCAAAGAAGCTAAACCTTCCCAAATCCACTGTTAGAGCCATAATAAAAAAATTCAAATTGCAAGGCTACGTTATGAGTTTAGAGGGTAGAGGGAGAAAAAGGATTCTTTCCCCAAGAGATGAACAGAAAATTGTTCGACAAGTAAAACAAAACCCAAGGATCTCTGTTGGGGAGATTGTTGATGAACAGAGCACCTCTGGAGTGAATGTATCTCGACATACAGTTGGTAGAGTTTTGAAGAGAGCTGGTTTAAAAGCATGTCGTCCGCGAAAGACTCCCTTATTGAAGCCTATGCACCTGAAAGCAAGGCTAGCCTTTGCAAAACGTCATATTGATAAAGATGTTGCATTCTGGAAACGTGTTCTATGGACTGACGAAACGAAAATAGAGTTATTTGGCCATAATAAAGTGTCTTATATTTACAGAAAATCTGGCGAAGCTTTCCTGCCTAAGAACACCATACCCACAGTGAAGCACGGTGGAGGCAGTTTGATGTTTTGGGGATCCTTTGCTGCCTCTGGACCAGGGCGACTTGTTAAGGTCACAGGTAGCATAAAAAAGGAAGATTATGTTAAAATATTGGATGAAAACCTGAAAGACTCTGCTAAAGAGCTCTCACTTGGTCGTCGTTGGTGGTTCATGCAAGATAATGACCCAAAGCATTCGGCTAAACTGACTAAGAAATGGCTTGAGGACAATCATATTAATGTTTTGGAGTGGCCATCACAAAGCCCAGACCTTAATCCAATTGAAAATTTATGGAGAACATTAAAATTGAGGGTAATGCAAAGGAAGCCTAAGAATCTTATTCAATTGGAGGATTATTGTCAGGAATAGTGGCCTAAAATTACTACTGAAGAGTGCAACAACTTTGTTGTAAACTATAAAAAGCGACTGAGGAAGGTAATCAAGGCCAAAGGCTATACAATTGATTATTAAATAAATCGTGCCAATAATTTTGAACCAGGGTTTTTTGCAATTATGTTTGTTGTTCCTTTGTTATTTATTTTTTCTAAAATCCGATTGCTGCATCGGAAAGGCCAGTTAAAAATACATAATATACTTTGTTATTTTCTTTAATTTAATCCCTTTTTTAGAATTTATTAGACAAAATTTAACTTTTATTTTAGCGTGCCAATAAATATGATAATTACTGTATATGTATATGTATGCATATATATGTATATGTATGTATATATATGCATATATGTATATGTATGTATATATATGCATATATGTATATATATGCATATATATATGCATATATGTATATATATGCATATATTTATATATATTCATATATGTATGTATATAGTCATATATATATAGTTATATATAGTCATAGATATATGTATTTATATTCATATATGTATATATATTCATATATGTATGTATATTCATATATGCATATATATGTATATATATTCATATATTCATATATATGTATATATATTTATATATGTATATATATTTATATATGTATATATATGTATATATATGCATATATATGTATATAATGTATATATATGTATGCATAGATATGCATATATTAATGTGTATATATGCATGTATATGTATATGTATGTATATATATGTATGTTTAGATATGCATGTATAGATGTATATATATGTATGTTTAGATATGCATGTATAGATGTATATATATGCATATATATATGCATATTCATATGTATATACATATTTATATACATATATGTATATGCAAATGTATATTCATATACATATACGCATATATCCATGTATATGCCTATATGCATCTGTGCACATATATCCATATATATGCATATAAGTGTATATGCATATGTATATTCATATATGGACATATATGCAAATATATGTATGCATATATTTTTATGTATATGCATATGTATATATATATATATATATATATATATAAATAAACACACACGAGAAAAGTCTTTCTGTTAACATTCCTTATGGACTCGAAAAAAAATTTCACAAAAACGTACTATATTAATAATCGAAATAATACGATGAAAGAAGGAACAAGCGATACACATGATATATGTATATATATATATACACTTTTATCTTACAGATACACACACACATATATATACATGCTGGTCAATACATATATATATATGCCTACATATATGTACATATGTATACATGTAAATATATACATGCATATGTATACATTTATATAGATTCGTAAATATACGTATATATACATATTGACGCGTATATAGATACGCACATAATTATATGTATACATGTATATATTCATACGTATATATGTATATGTACATATTGAGACATATATGTGTACATGTATATATACATGTGTATAGATGTATATATGCATGTGTATATGCATGTATATATTCATATGTGCATACATGTATATATGCATATGTTTATACATTTATACATGTATATTTATACAAATAAATATATGTATATATATGCACATATATACATATATATATGCATATATATGCATATATATGCATATATACATATATATATGCACATATATATACATATATATATGAATATATATACATATGTATGCAAAGATATATGTATGTATATATATGTATATATAGATATATATGTATACATATATAGATATAGGTATACATATATATGTAGATATATATGTAGATTTATATGTATACATATATATGTATTTATATGTATATATGTATATATGTATAGATATATATGTATATATATATGTGTATATATGTATATATCTGTAGATATATATGTATATATATAGATATATATGTATATATATAGATATATATGTATATATATAGATATATATGTATATATATGTAGATATATATGTATACATACGTATAGATATATGTATATACATATAGATATATATGTGTATACATATATATGTATGTATGTACATATAGATATGTATGTATGTACATATAGATATATATGTATGTACATATAGATATGTATGTACATATAGATATATATGTATGTACATATAGATATATATGTATGTACATATAGATATATATGTACATATAGATATATATGTATATATAGATATATATGTATGTACATATAGATATATATGTACATATAGATATATATGTATATATAGATATATATGTATGTACATATAGATATATATGTATGTACATATAGATATATATGTATGTACATATAGATATATATGTATGTACATATAGATATATATGTATGTACATATAGATATATATGTATGTACATATAGTATATATGTATGTACATATAGTATATATGTATGTACATATAGATATATATGTATGTACATATAGATATATATGTATGTACATATAGATATATATGTATGTACATATAGATATATATGTATGTACGTATAGATATATATGTATGTACATATAGATATATATGTATATACATATAGATATATATGTTTATATAGATATATATGTTTATATAGATATATATGTTTATATAGATATATATGTTTATATAGATTAATATGTTTATATAGATATATATATTTATCTATAGATATATATATATAGAGATATATATGTATATATATAGATATATATGTATATATATAGATATATATGTATATATATAGATATATATGTATATATATAGATATATATGTATATATATAGATATATATGTATATATATAGATATATATGTATATATATAGATATATATGTATATATATAGATATATATGTATATATGTATATATATAGATATATATGTATATGTATAGATATATATGCATATATATAGATATATATGTATATATATAGATATATATGCATATATATAGATATATATGTATATATATAGATATATATATACATATATATGTATGTATATATATAGATATATATATATGTATATATATAGATATATATATATGTATATATATATATATATTTATATATATATGTATATCTATAGATATATATGTATATATAGATATATATATGTATATATATAGATATATATATCTATATATATAGATATATTTATCTATATAGATATATTTATCTATATAGATATATTTATCTATATAGATATATGTCTATATATAGATATATATGTACATATATATATATAGATATATATGTACATATATATATATAGATATATATGTACATATATATAGATACATATGTACATATATATATATAGATATATATGTACATATATATATAGATATATATGTGTATATATATAGATATATATGGTTGTATATAGATATATATGTATACATATATATTGATATATATGTAATATATAGATATATATTTATATATGTATATATATATAGATGTATATATAAACATATATATATGTATATTTCTGATAAAAAGAATACATGAATTGAAACTCAGCTGATTAACGAAATGTTAGCATTTCTATTTGAGTATCCTATCAAACTATAAATTCTTGTTTATAATAATTCACTGTGTTTAATTATGTTTTTTATGACAAGATCTATTTCCTATTTGAGTTGTATTGAGCTTGTTTATTTGGTTAGAATTACTATATAAATATTAATATTTATATTTACTTTAATTTTACACAAGCTTTGGACGTGTAAAATTAATTTTTACTTATATTTATATATAAGACTAGCATTTCAACCCGGCGTTGCCCGGGTGTTTGGAGGTGTTGGTTGAGCAAAAAAGAAGAAAAAAAAAAGCGGCAATTTTTTTAAAACTTTAACCTCTATTGTTTTGGTCTCAAATCAGGTTATTAAGCTAGATCCATGTCCAGGGAACTTATATCTAAAATTTCAAGTGTTTATACCCAAAATTGTCGGAGGGGTGTGATGGAGTTCTCAAAGGTCAAATTGTTAAACTTTGGCTACTTAACAGCCAAATTTCTGGCCGGAAATGGATTGCAAAGATTTTCCGAAGTCTCAATACACTGTATATCAAATTTCGAGTCTGTGGACTGAAAACTAACAGGAAATGTACACAGACAGACACACACACACAGACAGACAGACGCTTTCACTTTTATAGATAAACTAGCATGGATGCCCGGCGTTGCCCGGATGTTTGGAGGTGTGTGTTTAGCAAAAGAAAAAATTAATACTAGGAAGGCAGGATCCAACCCGTACTGCGAAGGAGGAAAAGAATGGGGGGAAAAACGTGACGCCTTTGTTGTTACGACCACCGCCAAAATGGAAGTGACGTAGGTTTAAATGAAGGCTAGACAATATAATTTGAGGGTGAAGAAATTAATGTTTTTAGCCAATTGTTCGATATTTGTCGTCTGAAGGGTCGTGCTTCAAAATGATACTAATCTTGTAGAAATCCGTCGTCTATATCGAAAGTTTTAGGCAGACATGCAAACATACATACATAGATTTATATATTGGTAGCTAAAATTTTCGACCCAAACCGATTAAAAAACTTGCCCTATCTCTGAATACCATTTATGTGAAATTTCTAATGTTCAGACCAGAAATTGTCTGAGTAATTTGGTAGAGACCGCAGAGGTCAATTTTTTAAAAACTTTGACTCCTATTATGATCCCTTAAAATTTATTGTTTTGGGCTCAAATCACGTTATTAAGCTAGATCCATGTCCAAGGAACCTATATCTAAAATTTCAAGGTGTTAGATCTAAAATTGTCGGAGGAGTTTGGTAGAATTCTCAAAGGTCAAATCGTTGAACTTTGACCCCTTAACAGCCAAACATCTTGCCAAAAACGAATTACAAATCTCAATACCCTGCATATGAAATTTCGAGTCTGTAGACTGAAAATTGACAGTTATTGCGTCGCGAAATGTACACAGGCAGAGACAAACACAGACAGACACTTTAACTTTTATAAATATATAGATTACTAGCATTTCAGCCCGGCGTTGCCCGAGTTTTTGGGTGTGTATGTTGAGCAAAAAAAAAAAAAAAATGATAGTAGGAAGGCAGGCTCGAACCCGTACCGCAAAGGAGGAAAAGAACGCGGGAAATACCTGACGTCTTTGCTGTTACGACCACCCTCAAACACGAAGTGATTTTTTTTTAAAATTAAGGCTAGACAATCTAAAAGAGAGGATGACTTTCGAAAATATCAGTGAAAAAAGCGACCCCCCTTCTCTGAAGAAAAGTTCCCAGTTAAAGGTGAAGATATTAATGTTTTTAGCCAAATTTTCGATATTTGTCGTCTGAAACGTCGAACTTTAAAACGATACTGATCTTGGTAAAATCCGTCGCCTCTGGCAAAAGTTTTAGGCAGACATGCAAACATACATACATACATACATACATTTATATATTGATAACTAAAGATTTTGGACCCAAACCGATTAAGAAGCTTGTCCTATCTCTGAATACCCTTTATGTAAAATTTCAAATGTTTAGACCAGAAATTGTCTGAGTAATTTGGTAGAGACCGCAGAGGTAAATTTTTTAAAAACTTTGACCCTAATTATGACCCCTTAAAATTTATTGTTTTGGGCTCAAATTGTATTAAGTTAGACCTATGTCTAAGGAACCTATATCTAAAATTTCAAGTGTTTAGACTCCCAATCATCGGAGGAGTTTGGTAGTTCTCAAAGGTCCAATAGTTGAACTTTGACCCCTTAATAGACAAATTTCTGGCCGAAAATCGATAACATTCCCAAATCTCAATACCCTGTATATCAAATTTCGAGTCTATAGACTGAAAATTAACAGAGTTATTGCGAAGGAAAATGTACACACATATAGACAGACAGACATGTTCACTTTTATAGATGTACTAGCATGGGTGCCTGGCGTTGCCCGGGTGGTTGGAGGTGTATGCTGAGGCAAAAAATAGGTCAATGTAAAATTTCAAATGTCTAGACCAGAAATTATCTGAGTTATTTGGTAGAGACCGCATAGCTCATTTTTTTAACTTTGACCCCTATTATGACCCCTTAACATTTATTGTGTTGGGCTCAAATCAAGTTATTAAGTTAGATCCATGTCCAAGGAACCTATATCTAAAATTTCAAGTGTTTAGACTCAAAATTGTCGGAGGAGTTTGGTAGAGTTCTCAAAGGTCAAATCGTTGAACTTTGACCTTTTAACAGCCAATTTTCTGGCCGAAAACGAATTACAAAGATTTTCCCAAATCTCAGTACCCTGTATATCAAATTTCGAGTCTGTAGACTTAAAATTGGCAGATTTATTACGTAGGGAAATGTAGACACACACACAGACACGTTCACTTTTAGATATATATGAGCGATAGATAAGATAAAGTAAATATGGGTATATATGGATTTATTCATCGGTTTAAATATATATATATATATATATATATATATATATATATATATATATATATATATATATATATATATATATAGAATATCATTGGTAGGAAGGAGCATGAATGCTAATCATACGTAGGTATTTCAAAGCCCGCATGTTCAGTTTCTTCCATCTTGACAAGTCTCTACTTATGGAATCTTTTTATATTTTTTAAACTTCTATGATATACATCGGTGCGTATATATGAAAATATTTGGTTTTGCATGTACTTTCTATTCTTATTAATACAAAACTTTTTAAAGGGTGTGGTCTAAAATGCTACCAAAGGCAAAATAAGTTGCTCTTCCGTAATTAAGTACCGAAGTGACCAATGATGTCAGGCCAAGCAGTATGGTTTGCACCGACTCTGGCGTTGAAGTCTCCGAGTACTAGGAGGTGATCGCTGGCTGGGATTCTGCTCAGTATTTCCTTGAGACAGTCCTAGAATTCATCCTTCACATGATCTTCGCTAGGCAGTGTTGGCGCATAGACGCTGATGAGGTGTACTGGTGTATCGGCGCAGTTGATCTTCAGTGTCATAATTCTCTCTGAAATACTGACCGGAGTGTCGACTACATGTTCTCTGAGTAATTTCTTTGTCACTACAAAATCTACTCCATGGATGCGATGTTCCTCTTCTGCTTTGCCAGTCCAAAAGAAATGTAGTTTTGTTCTGAGATGGAGCCAGTTCCAGCCAATCTGGTCTCTTGTAGAGTGACAATGTCGACAGACAGCTTGGCAAGTTCGCGGTCAAGTAATGCGGTCTTACGAGGCAGACCTTGTGCACGAAGGTTGAGATCTGGGTCATGCGTGAAACCCGGGCAGTGTACGAATGTTCCAACTTCCGAGTCGGAGAGTAGTCTTTGAATTGTGATTTGTAACAGGTGAATGATTTACGTCCGTGATTGCCTGACCACCCCATCGAACCGGCGGACGTGACGGGGGAGCATCTTATTAGCCAGGGGCTGCCTGGTTTAGGCGGGCGGTAGCCACCCACTGGGGCTAAATAGCCCCTCCTACCGTTGCGGAGGATCCGAAGCACCTGGTCGCGACATCAATTTGACCAGACTTTTAACTCGTAACTATCTTCCACCTTTGCGAGAGCCTGGGCGAAGAAACTCGTGCGTTGCCCAAGCGGCACGAGTGGAACTTGACCAGAGCCGGTTGAACCCAAGGAAAGTCAAGGTCGATACGTTGGTACCGACTCTGGCTGCAGAAGATGGCCGTTGGCTCATAAGAAGCTCATCCGACCTTTGATAGGCCTTGTTTTTGTTCCTGTTGGGTGTCCCCAGACCCTCCTCACCCAGGTTACCCCGGGCGTGGGAGTCGGTTTAGTTGCCGACGACCCGACCACGAGGCAACTAGCACTGGGTTACATGGACTCAGCTGACATATATATATATTCATGCAACGAAGCCAATTTGCTTTATGATTCCTTTATTTTTTTTTTAATTTTTCGATTTTCCGTACAATCTTTTTGTATCAAAATCAAAAATATTAATAAAAGTTCCATAATTGTTGCTGTCACAAGCGCTTTCGATTCGTCCACGAATCATCATCAGGTGTTGAAGTAAAAGTGCGAAGGAGCTAAAATGAAAATTAAAAGTGAAAACTAAAATATACAGTAAACGGCGATAGGTTAAAATATATAGAGTCGAGAAAAAGTCGATTAAAAGTATAGGTCGGTTAAAAATTCGAGTATTCATATCAGCACGTTTGTGGACGCCGTTAACAAAGTCCGTCCAATACGAACTGCGCAAAACATCTTAGATCGTTACTGCTTTTCTCGAATGCAATATTCAATTCTTATAATTAATTAATGAAAGTTTGTTTTTCAAAAGAAAATGCAAATTAGTTAACTTTTATGAAGTCGCTCACATATCCATGACAGTATATTAAGTTTGTTGTAATAATTTTTAAATAGAAAAAGTAGTTTTTTTATATTAATGTTAGTATGACAAAAAACTTAACTTATTATTAGTGATGTACTTTCTAGTTCCATGTCCTTTGCAAGGACTTCCTGTGTGATACACATTACCGCCGACATGTTTCCCTTTTTATTACAACTCAGTCTTCTTCAAATCAGACGTTAACAAATAATCAGTTCATAACAGTGATTAGTGTTAGTACTGACAGTTTTCCTCATCTTTCGGCTAGCAATCTTTTACATTTCAGTAAGCCTTATCTCCGAGTTGCTCTTGGCCTCGATAAGCGGTGTTTTTTTAGTGAAACACAGGTGTGAAAGTTGTGCATGCGCGAGAGGGAGTTGTATGTATATTTTCTCAGTGCATTTTTTTTTCTAACCACTTTAAAATCAATAATCGATCGATTATTTAATGAGAAATGTTCTGCTTGCATCATTCCAGTTAATTGTTATGTCCCGGTCAAAAATAAAGTACACAAATTCCAACCTCATCACGTGCACCTAAACATTATCTCAATATGAAAACCCCGCACCTTCCTTCGCAGGATGTAATTAGCAATCATATCTATTTTGAGCGAGTTCATTTATTTTATTGATTACAAAATACATGTGCGTTTTTACCTGTACCTTAAATTCATTAACGATCTTTAACCAACATCAGTGTCTAAAGCTAATAAAATATTTAATTCGAAATCTTCCCTGTTGCCTTTATCCTACAGAAGAGACGTTGCGAAACTGTCTCTCGTCTATCTATATTTTCATAGCAAGTGCTCACCTGAGAACCAATCCATGGTCCCCGTTGCCAAACTTTTACAAAAAACACTCAACTAGCTACAACCATTATCAACAGTTCCTCCACTGTGCTAAATCTAAACACAGCTTCCATAAACACAGCTTCTTTCCTAGAACTGTCCGCCTGTGGAACACTGTTCCGCTGGCCTACTTCCCGGCCGACTACATCATGATGGTCTTCAAGTCTAATGTAAACAAGTTCTTGTTAAACCATCCCCATTAAATAATCAAATTCTAACCAATTTCCACCATTAACGATTATTACACTACCACCTTATATTTATTAACTCTTATCCTCAAATGGCCTTTGGGTCTTCATAAGTGGTGACTCTCTTGTAAAAAACAAAAAAAAAAAACACCTAAATATGTGAGTTAGAGAGTTGGAAAACAGTTGCGGTATAAGGATCATTCGAAGTAGGATATGAAGATATGTTGAATAGATCACACAATATGGGAGGTGATTGCACTCGGGAGATTGGAGTGAAAGAATTGAATAAAGGTCGGCGTGAAAAGGATTGAAAGTGAACGGCGTCACCACGCAAACGCATGCTCTCGTTCCGTCACTGCAAGGACCCGTGGCGTAACGGATAAAATACCAGGTTATATTCATTTGTAAGTGGCACTCTTCTGTAAGTTGAAAGTTCAATCATCAGTGCAGCCGATACGACGAGTACAATTTTAAATTATTTCATGTTTCTACCCGGTCATGGCTGACGGGACGCGAGCATGCTACCCCGTAGAATTAATAAAGGGTTCCATTCGAAAATTTGTGCAGATTCCCGAGTTTGACAGAAAAAAGTTTTCGAGTTTGATAAAGATGCACCTGAAGAAGGTCGGAGGTCACATCGCTCGAAATATTGTGCGAATTCCAGATGATAATAATTCGAATAATCCAAATATAGTTTTGTCTGTAAGGAAAAATTGAGTACACGTGTTCATTTTGGCTTTCACCTTTGTGAAAATGGAAGAGGCATAAAATATGAATTTGTGCATATTAACAGTCTATTTTGCCAGTGAAAGACCGTGTACTAAATGTTCATATGCCTCCGTGGAACGACGTGTGTGCAGAGGTTCGTATGTGTTTGGTTGCATTTGTCAAGAGTATTCGCCCAACGAGTCTCAGGCTAAATTGTGACATATACACATACGCGTGTTTTCTATGGGAGAAAATAAGAAGAGGCAGAAAAAAGCTGTTTGTGTATATACGAGATGCCTTTACTAAGTTTCCAGACTTTTCCCGCACTCCCACTTTTATTGATAGTACACACACATGAAACTCTAACCTCATCCGGTTGCAATGCACTTTTTGTACAGTTCCAACAACTTGTGGAAGTCCTCTTGTGTAAGCGTGACAATAGCCCTCGTTACAGCCTCTTTTATTTCCTCAGTTGTCTCATAAGAACGACCTTCAAGGTTTTCCTTGAGCTTAGGGAATAACCAAAAGTCACAGAGAACAAGTTCTGGACTGTAGGGGATAAGGAACTGTCTTGATGCCCATTTTAGTAAAATAATCTGTGACAAGGATGGAGTTGTGGACTGGTTCATTGTCCTGGTTGAAATACCACTAACTCGATTTGAAGAATTTTCGGTCGGAATCTATTTCTGAACTCCCTTAAAACCTCAACGTAGTATTTCTTGGTGACTGTCTGTCTAATGGGAACCGAGTGCATATCCTTATCCATGAAATTCTTTATTTGGCCAATCAACTCTGGTGTTCTGACTTCCTGACTTCTCCCAGACCTCTCATCCCTCACAGCCTTCGTGCCTTTCTTGAATCTGTTATGCCACTCAAAAAACCGATGCTCGATTCATGCAAGATGGTCCAAAAACAGTCTGAATTATTCCACACGTTTCTGTGGCATTTTTTCCAAGTTTAAAACAGAATTTTATCGTATATCTTTCTTCTAAAGTTTCTTCACGTCCAGATTGCATTTTTAAAAAATTTACCAGCCGTGACAATCTCCAGTAGCGTGTATTCTAATTCCTGCAGTAGCTGTTCATTTGAACCTGAAATCATACAATTATTCAGTAATCTCATAATAGCAATAACAAGAATTGCTTGTACAAAAAAGTCTGGATACTTATTGAAGGCACATCGTAGTACGCACTGAAAATTGCTTGCGCTGTGATTGCTCGACAGAAACTGCTGATTTGAGTTTTTGTCCAATTGAGAATACGTAAACGACATTCACATCCGCTTCAACATTTTGTAACATATTGAATCACTTGGTGCAAAATTATGCTGATCAGAATATCAGTTGCGAGGAACAACATCTCGAAAAATGATCAAAAGGACATTCCTTTTTAAAGCAATATGTAGATCAGAACGCTAGATTGAGATTACATTTATAGGATGATTTGCAAGCACATATCTATCTATCTATCTATCTATCTATCTATCTATCTATCACCTCATTGTTTATCTATCTTTTTGTATTGCTTTTTTACCCCCAAAAAGGCACAATGCCACTTGGATGTAAGGATGGATGTACTAGCAGTTCGATTAAAAAAACTATTTAAGTAGAAAGATTTCCGGTATATAGGGATCTCTACATTGTAGAGGTGGGATTTTGTTACTTGTCGGGTTAGGGTTATTTACGTCAAGGCGATACAAGGGTTGGAGTTCATCGGAGAATTTTCCATTAAAAAATCTTGTAAAATAGGCACAGTGATGCAACATTTCGTTGATGGGGCAGAGGTTTTATTTGGTTGACAGTGCGGGACATATTAGTTTGGCTACTCTTTTTTTACCCTGTCTAGAGGTGAAAGACCAGTAGCAGATGCACCAACCAAACTGACAACAATACGTCATGCATGGGCGAATGCTGGTCTTGTAGAGGTACAGGATACTCTCTTTCTAGCACAACAGAGAGAGCCCACCTTCTTCGCAGCAGTCTTGGCAATGCCTTCGATATATTTTTTCCACTTTATGTTCCCTGTGGACGTTAAACCGAGAAGTTTAAACGGAGAGCTTTCAGGTAGAGTATCATTAGCTATAGTTAGAGGTGGTTGTAATTATTAAAAGAAAAAAGCTTAGGCTTAGCAGCATTAAATGTTATCATCCATTTATGTCCCATTTCATTACAGATTAAAGGACTACCTCATTTTTGTTATAGAGCGCGGTGTCATCAGAAAATGTACTCATCTCGGAGACAATTTTATCAGGGAGGTCATTTATGAATAAGAGAAATAATAATGGTTAAAGGATCAACACCTGGGGCTTTTTAAATATTGTTTGGAAAAGTACGGCCATCGAGGACAACCTGAATTTTGCTTATATTTCTATCGTCTAATTATCTATCTATCTATCTATTTATCTATCTATCTATCTATCTCAATTAAAACCAGTAACCATGTTTAACTTTTTCATAACGGATAGTTTTCTGATTTGCTTAACCGCTCTTCAGAAATACATCAATCTCGTAAACGATTTAAAGTTGAATAAACGTGGAAATAAAATATGAAAATGGGTTTCAGCCAATTAGTTGAGCGAAATGTTTAACCTGGATTCAAGATTAATGGATTATAATGGCAAATCAATGGATTACCCAATGTTTTTCAATAAAAAAAAAAACAAAAAAACTTTCGTCTTATATTTATGCGCGATTATTCAACATCCTAATTGATAGGAACGTATTCTATTCATATATCTTCGTGTGATTATACCTACTTTATTTATTTCTTAGTCTGCTCGCATCTCTCTCTCTCTTTCTCTCATATATATGTGATGAATGCTTTTTCTTGACAGAAGTTGCTACCCCTTCATTTAACTGCTGTGCGGTCATGCGCACATAGGTGGATCTTTAAACCAGCTTCAGTTTTTCATGAACGTTCACATATGTGGCACTAAAACTTTTCCTCTTAACGCTATAATTACTCAGGCCACTTCAAGATTTACAGATAAGACCACAATACGATAACTTAGTGCTGGAGGTCGTGCCTCTTCATAAAACTGTCAATTTTTTCTTGGATTCCATATATATATATATATATATATATATATATATATATATATATATATATATATAAGTAATGTGATTTATAATTTAAAATTGAAAAATCAAATTTTAATTAAATTAAAAATCCGTTTCATAAGAAGGAACAACAACAAAATCAATTATCTGTACGATCGTTTCGGAAAACAATGCTTTTTATTGTGGTATACATCAAGTTATGTAGAATAATTATATATAGCTTTTTGGTAAGCAAGGTCTCCTCATCAGCAAATTTTGGAGGGTTTTTATTGAATTTAAAAGACACCATAAATAAACCTAGCATTAAAAGTAAGGCAGATGAATCTGAAAAATTGAAATAAAAGGTCTGGATTTAAAATTTATAAGAAAATTAATATGGGTTAGAGATAGAAATAAGTAGAGAAAAATATATATTTTTGAATTTACATAATAAATTTGCTTTAAAAATATATAGAGATATTTACCTTTTAATTTTTCTTTTTTTGAAATCAGGAACTGTGGTTAAAATAGTCATTTAGATGTTTGCTATAGCTTTTTATCTTATTGAATGATGAATTTTAAAAATTGTTTCCGTTAGCGTATTTTTGATTTAAAGACGCTACGGTTTATATATAGAGAATATTATTATTACATGTTTTAAGGGGAGATAATTGTAATGTTTTCTTTACTTTATTTATTATTTATTTGACGGGTGTAAGGGAGGTAATTAGTCTAACTTAATTTATTAAAAAAAAAAAATAAATAAAAAAAAACAATTGTAATCTATTTTTACTAATAAGTAATTTTTAATGATTTAAGGTGGTTTATATTTATTAAATTTAAACCAACGTTTATGACTACATGTCATAAGCTCCTGCCTTGAATTTAATAGTTTGGTTGTACTTTTTATATCTTCATATTTTAAAATTTTTAGGGTCTCTTTTGTACATAGTGAGCAAAATTTATCTCCTGGTTTATATGATTTGCAAGTCTCAATTATTTGCCATTTTAAGCTGAAAGAAATATTGCTGTTTTTTAGTTGCCAAATATAGTTGGATAGAGTAGTTTGGTTTGACAGAGAGTTATTTTTAAAAGAATGTTTGTGCGTTGAAATTCTATGTTTTATTAGGCCAGATGTGGAACCAAAATATATTACCTCTTGCTTGTTGTGATTATTTTCCGTTAGGTCTGTTGTTGGATTATTATATGGTGGGTTGATTAGTAATTGATCGGTAGATTGGTTTAAGTTGGTGTTATTATTTAATCTGGTAGTTGAGTTATGGCTGTTAATAGGTTCATGTAGATTTGGAGTTTTTGATTTCAAAAAAAGAAAAATTAAAAGGTAAATATCTCTATATATTTTTAAAGCAAATTTATTATGTAAATTCAAAAATATATATTTTTCTCTACTTATTTCTATCTCTAACCCATATTAATTTTCTTATAAATTTTAAATCCAGACCTTTTATTTCAATTTTTCAGATTCATCTGCCTTACTTTTAATGCTAGGTTTATTTATGGTGTCTTTTAAATTCAATAAAAACCCTCCAAAATTTGCTGATGAGGAGACCTTGCTTACCAAAAAACTATATATAATTATTCTACATAACTTGATGTATACCACAATAAAAAGCATTGTTTTCCGAAACGATCGTACAGATAATTGATTTTGTTGTTGTTCCTTCTTATGAAACGGATTTTTAATTTAATTAAAATTTGATTTTTCAATTTTAAATTATAAATCACATTACTTAATATTGAATTAGCTCTAGGACATTTAACTATCGAGCTTATTATATATCTAAATTACAACGAGCACTTTCTATTTCCTGTATTTTAATTAAACTAGTAATTTTACTGTTACATTAAAATACACTCAGCTCTTTAGACTATTGTTCTAATCTCCTTTATATATATATATATATATGCATATATATATATATATATATATATATATATATATATATATATATATATATATATATATACACACACACACACACACACGATTGGCAACGTTGGCGTAATGAAAAAAAAAGGTAATTGAAACTTCTCTCCCAATTTTTGGATTCTGTAATCATGCTCAAATGCTTTTATTTTCTAAAATAAGATTATTTGTAATTAAGATCGGCATACAATCTTCAGAAGAAGCAAATTAATATATATATATATATATATATATATATATATATATATATATACACGCACGCACGCGCACACACACACACACCGCCTGGCGTTGCCGGTTGTAAAATCCGCTTATATATGGTATTTGTTTTTTATTTATGTTGATTTCGTATTTATGAGTATAGAACCAATTTTCCATTGATAATTACATTGTATCGAATAAATAATTGCAATTTCAAAAGTTAAAAAAATATGACTTGTGTGCCATCAGCTAGAATCGAAACCAAAACATGTAACTCTCCAGCCTTATTCGTAACCATCTGCATCATGTCCTTACACATATTAAAAATTAAAAGTAACTTTGTAAAAGTTATAAATGTATATTTGCCCATATGTATCAGAGGACTGACAAGTTATATTTTTTCAATTTCGACCTCTTAGCATATATAGTCCAGAGGTTTTGTGTAATATATATACTAGCAAAAGTACCCATCGTTGACTGGGTTCAAAAACAGTCTACAGAAAATGGACTCTGATTTATTAACGTATGATAGGTTATGAAAAGGAAGGGTTGTACAGAGATAGCTTAGAATTTGGGGGTATCAAAACCAAAGTAAAATATAATGAAAGTAAAAATAAAATAGATAAACCCAATAATTTATTATACCATACCTGTTCACACTGAAACAATTATCACAATATTCTGTGGATCTATATTGAAAAACCTTGTTAAAATATGTGACATATTCCCATTCTATGGAGGTCAGGCGCGAACGAACACCCCATAATTTTATTATACCATATTTCTTCAAACTGAAACATAATTATCAAAGTATACTTACGCAGATAAATATGAAATGTCTTTATTAAAGTTTTGTGTCTATTTCCATTCCATGGAGGCCAGGCGCGAACGCAGACCCCGCAATTTTATTATACCATCCCTATTTAAGTTAAAACATACTTATCAAAGTATTCTTATGTAAATCTATATCAAAAACACTTGTAAACGTTTTTTTTTTTAATTTTTACTCAATGTTTAGTAACTTTTTCCTTCTATAAATGTTTAGCAACTTTTTCCTTTTATTATTCTTAAAGAGTAAAACTTTTTTTATTCATGAAAAGAGTTAAGCCAACACGAATAAATAAATAAATGTTTGTACACTTGACAAATTATCAATAAATGATTTAGTTACTTTTTAAAAAAAAAATTATTTATGAAAACGTAACGTAAATAATGTTTGTTAAAGTGCGAAAGACAACGTAAGTGGCGGAGTTATACACCCATCACCCCCATGCGTAATTTCTATACTTATAGGTTTTTTGAAATTTTTTTTCACTGGATTATTATTGATTGGACACTAATTAACCATATTATGAAAAATAATTGAAAAAAGAAATCATTATTTCGACATTTGAAAGTGGTGCTCTTTTTTTTAGTTACATCGTTCTGATAAATCAGTCACCCATTTTCTAACCAATAAAAACGCGAGTATATCAAAACCATAGAAAGTAAAAACCGCATTTGTAAGTCAGAAATATTTTTGTTTCTCAAAGAAAAAAAAAATAGAATGAACATGACATTTTTTAATTGTTTTATGAAAATAAAGTTTCGAGTTAAATTTTTTTTTTTTTTTACTTATTTAGTTAAACGTCAGTTTGTGAGTGTTTTTTTTTTTTTTTAAATAATTTGTTTTTATGAAAGGTGAGTTTGTGGGTGTTTCTTTACAATTTATCAGTTTTTATGAAAGGTGAGTTTTTTTTTTTTTTTTTTTCAAAACTTTTGTCTTTTAAAAAATTTTTTTTTAAGTATTATAAATTTCAATAACATGCTGGAGAAATATTTAATAATTTAGTATTTTTTTGATTAGGTCCACCTCCACAATTTTCTTTTAAATGACGACTTTTAACGGTTTCGACTATGCTGAATACGAAAATTGTATTGATATTTTGCAGAAATAAGTAGTTATCAAGATATAAAAAGTTGTATTATGCATTGTATTCTTTGGCGGCCATCTTTTTACGCGCGTGCGCGCACCATAAACAAACGCACGCGCGTAAAAAAGATGGCCACCAAAGAATACAATGTATAATACAACTTTTTATATCTTGATAACTACTTATTTCTGCAAAATTTCAATGCGATTTTCGTATTCAGCATATCTGAAAACCGTTACAAGTCGTCGTTTAAAAGAAAATTGTGGAGGTGGACCTAATCTAAAAATTTACCAATAATTTTCCATCCTGTACGCCTCCCGATACATTGCTCCGTCAACATGAGGCCATTTTATATCTCCCGAAGACACTTCTGTATTTAGAACAAAAAAAAAAAAGATGGGTGACCCATTTACCAGAACGTGGTAACTAAAAAGTGAGCACTCCCTTTCAAATGATGAAATGTTTTTTTTTGTTTTTTTCAATTTTTTTTCATAATCTGGTTAGTGCTCAATCAGTAATAACCCAGTGAAAAATTTTCAAAAAACCTATTAGTATAGAAATTCGCATGGGGTGATGGTTGTATAACTCCGCCACGTAAGTAAATAAATAAAAAATGTTACGTGCACATGCGTTAGCCTTGACTAACGGTGGTGGACTAAGGGAACGACCATTAAATAATTCTGCGGGTCGCCATGCAACTCAACGCCCAAGGAGTACCAAAATAGTTTTAATGATATGAAGAAATATTTTTCGAAAAGTAAGTGATCACTTTTCCATGTAAATTTAACTTAAAATGAGCACCCACTTTCTGGCTATCTGAGGAAGGGGCATTTATTTTCGTGTTTATTGGCTTAAAGGTTTTTTGACACGGCAGTTTGGTACGCAAGTGCATATTTCACAGTTTTCGTTTATGCTCACGCGTAGCATAAACAAAGGCTACGTCTGAAATGGAAAATAGTCCCAGAGTTCAAGGGTTATTATTCAAACAAAAAACTTTTTAGCCAAGAAACACAAAAAAAAAAAAAAAAAAAAAAAAAAATAGCATCCATTTTTTTTTCTATCGAATTCATTTGCTGTTTTTATTGAAAACTATTTTCCCTGGATTTTTTTATATAATTTTCCATATAAATTTAACTTAAAATAAGCACCCACTTCCTAGCCACCTGAGAGAGGGGGGGATTTTTTCCCATGTTTATTGGCTAAACAGCTTTCGTTTATGCTCACGCATAGCGTAAACAAAGGCTACGGCTGTGAAATGGGAAATAGTCCCAGAGTTCAGGGGTTATTACCATGCAAAAGAAATCAAACAAAAAACTTTTTAGCCAAGAAACACACAGAAAAATGCCCCTCTCTCTCAGTTGGTCAGAAAGTGGGGGCTCATTCTAAGTTAAATT
>NC_136491.1:125540502-125553002 GCF_053919585.1 Euprymna scolopes
GCAACATACTCTCACAAGGACTTAAGTATCGGGTACTTGTACTTGCCACTTGATGTTTAAAATATGTCTCGAGCATTTTTGGTGAAATCGTTAAAGCCATTTAATATGCCTTTGATGCAATGTCCATGTCTCCGATAAATACAACAGTGTGGTTAGCACACAGGTCTTGCAAACGCAGATCTTAGTTCTGTCTGTGATGCCACAATCAGACCACACTCTATCTCCAACCTTCCAAAAGCTACAGATACCTTTTGAATTCGTCTGCGGATGTCAGTGTCAAGACAACCATCCCTCGACAAAGAACTACTGAGGTAGACAAATGAGACAACTACTCCTAGTCTAGCATCACCTTTGTTTTAGACAGACTGATCATTAGACTAAACGGCAGTCAAGGAGACTGTAAAGCTATCCATTATATGCTGCATATCAGTCTCGGTGTGCGACAAAAACAGCATCGTCTGCATACAGTAACTCTTTGACCAAGACATGATGCAGCTTGGTTCTGGCATTAAATCTTCTGAGATAAAAAATGCGATCTGTGGTTCGGAACTTTAAAATTACTATAAACAATATAAGTAGGATATATATATATATATATATATATATATATATATATATATATATTAGCATTTACCCCATGCAACTCTCGGAAAATCACGTTTCTGTCTCATGTGATTATGCAAATGGATAATTCCCGGCCACTATAAAAGCAGGAGGCTAGAGACGAGTCGGCAGTGTCCTGCAAACTGTGTGTGGGGGTGTTTCTGGCGATTGGAGTGTGTCTTCTTTTACCACGGTTATCACGGACAGGAATTCCCTCTCTTCTGGAGGTGGGCGATATTGACTATTTTGAAGTTGTACTGTTGCTGACAGAACATTTATTTATTTATTTATTTTTTTGCCTACTACATTTTTGTTTCATATATATATCCTACTTATATTGTTTATAGAAATTTTGGGAAAATGAGTTTAAATATATATATATATATATATATATATATATATATATATATATAATATTTCTGTTTGTTTGTTCACAATTTGATTAATATGTACAAAAAATAGTTTCACAAATTAATTTTCGTACTGAAAACGGATGTTTACCCACATTCCAGCGTGATTTCTATATATGCTATTTATTCAAAAGGAATCTATATTCAAGGAGTAACCTCATTTGCATATTACATTAAAGACACTTCATTTTAACAATTAGGTGTTTGTTATTAATTGTTTGTTGTAATAGAATTGTCTTAATTGTTCTATTTAGAAATTGAATTGGTTTAAATGTTTAAAGAAGAACAAGAAGGCTTGAAAACAGTGAAATGAAATAAATATTAAAAGTAAATGCAGAAACGGATATTGGTTGAGTTGGACTCCGCTCAATTGGAAAGGCAAAGTAAGATTACGACTAACTTCCTCTGAGTCTGAGGTCCAGACAGCTCGATCGCAGAAACTGGTTGCAGGAAGTGACGTCAGGAATAGTATATCACCAGAATATGTAGGGGTATTACTCCAACAGAAATATTATTTAAAACTGAGTTATTTAATTTAATTTATATTTAGGTTCAATTATTATTAGTCTACACCAATTACTTTTAAAAACGGCAGTAAGTTTATTCATTTAAGTTGCGAAAGTTATTTTCCTTCTAAGTTATTTTCTGATAAATTTTCGCAGACGAAAATCTATGTATTTCATGCTACGAGAAATCCAACATATGACCCACTGTCAGTGAACTCGTGATTCAAAACACGAAGCGAGTACCTTGTCACCTGAGCCACCACACCGCATATGAGAAAGTTTATTGACTAACAGAGCAAGAAAGTAAACGGCGGGCGTAGTCCTAATATGGAATATACTTACTTTTTCTCAACAAGGAGTATAAGCAAAACTAATAAGGTTATTAGTATATTTATAAGAGTATGTGGCACTGACCGATAGACGCTTTTGTCTATTGGTGTTCTGCCAGCTGAGTCTATTCATGCAGCCAAAACATAGATTCACGTTCTGTAGCGTTGTACCAATAGTTACTTCCGTGCTTCACGTGATTTTGTCTGCTGCTCAACGTTGGAAGTGACACAAGGCAGACTGTCGCTTTCACCATTGTTAAAAAATATGAATATTGCTGTCTTGCTTTCAGGTAAACAACTCCGTCTCCAATGTTAAACGTTCGATGTATGAATCTACTTTAAAAGTGATTGACATTTTACAAGGCATCGATTTATTTTTAGTTTTCAATGCGCATTAGACAATAAATGAAAGAATAGCTCGCAGAAACTATTATTTCGCTACAGTAATTATTGGACAATCTCCATTAAGAGCGTGTCTGACAGAAATCGATTTTGATTAAAAGAAATCATTGTATTACCTACGATGAGGTTATGATTATGATTAAGGTCATGGGAATGGTTAAACCGCGTATAGCTAAAATTATGCTTAGCTTGGGGTTATGATCATGCTTTTAGGGTTATGATTAATATTATGTTTAGTGTTAGGATTACGCTTATGGTTAAGATAAATAAATAAGATAAATAAGTTCTTGATGAGCCGTTCCATATAAGTTATCAAATTTAACAAATTTTCATTACTAATGATTATTATATTGTCCAATTTCTACTGTACACTCTTTAACCCTTATCCTTGAGTGGCCTCTCGGCCTTGATAATGAGTTGATACCTATGAAAAAAAAGAAAAAGTCCAATGTGAACAAGTTCTAATTGAATCGTCCCCCTAAGTAATCCAAGTTTCAAAATTCCCACTGTTTACTATGCTAAAATCACAATGACTAATGTATACCTATTAACTCTTATCCTCGAGTGGCCTCTGGGCCTTGATAAGTGGTGACAACCTTGTAAAAAAAAAGATTATGTTTTGGGTTAGGATTGTGGTTATGGTTAAGGTTATATTTAGCGTTAGTCATGGTTATTGTTGTAGACTCGTGCTAGGGGTCACAAATGAAAGTAGTGTAAAGTGTATAAAATATAGTATTTATCATAAAGAATACAGGAGCCACTAAAGTGGTATAAGAGGAACGTGTTCGCAGCATGCGGTTAAACATGGTATGAATGTCTCAATCTAGTCTCTGAAACCAGTGATATTAATGGGACTGGTTGATTCCACTTAGTTCTAAAACAGGGGTGATTTGTACCCCACAACACTTATGGTTAAGATTATGTTTAAGGTTAGTGTTATGGTTAAGGTTATAATTAGGATTATGTTTACGGTTGTGGTTATGGTTGAGATTAGGGTTATTCTTGGCTTATGATTGTTGTTATGGTTACGGCATACAGTGATCCTTTATTTGTCAGTTCAAAATGTGTTGTATACCTTTACAATGGGGGGGGGGTCTAGATAGTCTCTCTCTTATTTCTTGTGAGTCAGCGATGAACATGTTCTTTTTTATTCTTTTTGTAATCTCCTGTTCCCTATACAGGTGTTTTATTTTTTTTATAGAAATCGCTCCAGACAAGACATGAAGCCACTTAATGTTACGGGTTAAAAATGAAACTTTAAGGTAAAATCCTAGCTAGCGATAAGTGTTAAGTGAATAGATTCCAAACCAGAAAACAGCAATTTTTCCCAGAAACTGTTCATGTAATGTGAGTACTAAAGGACAAAATACAGAAAATGAGTTACGAGGCGACCGAAAGTAAGCAAAAAGCCCATTTTCTATTTAATTTCTATTTATCATACAAGTGATGTTGTCAGTATTACATTATCATTATTTCAATAAATGGTGTTCACTCGATCTCCAATTTTTGGTTCTTCCCGTAAGACATTTACAGCAAGTCTTTTTCTTCTACTACAACAGAAAATACTTTTCCACATTTCTCTATGTACCTACGTCAGGAAAAAAATTCACACACAGAGCTTCTTTGCAAAGTCGCTTGTCTGTGCAACAAATTATCGCAGGACTGATTTTCTTGCAGACTACAACTTTGTCGTCTTCAAATCCAATATACGCAAGTACTTGATGTGAACCTTCTCATACCTAATTAAGTTTAGTTTATTGCATTAATTTAAACTGACGATCGTGTCATCCAATTACCGCTTATCCTCTAGTGGCCTATTGCTGTGATAATAATTGACCAAAAATATTTTAAAATGCAAGTTATACCAATGAAGCAATCATTGAAAGAGAAGAAGACGACGATGACGATATCAACTGGAGTCTATCGAATCTTTCTGTCGAACTCGGGAATCATTTTGTCGAACACAGTAATCTACACGGAATTTCGAACGGAACTCAATATTCAATCAACGGGGGTAGCATGCTCTTCTTTTATGAGCCATAACTGGGTAGAATCTTAAGTAATTCGCAATTGTATTTTAGTGTTACCCGCACTCGGGATTGAACCTTCAACCTTCAGAAAATAATAAGACGAATAACACTGGTCAATTTGTCATCTACGTTTTTTAAACTGATTTAAGACGAATCTGAGGCGCTGAAGCCAAAAATGACATAGGTTTTGCTCAATTAGGTCAAGATTTTGAGCTATGACCACATGTCGCTTTTCATATTTTGTTCACATGTCCGCATGTGTGGATCATTTTAGAGTATTGGTGGGGGGGTAAAATGACACATTTTGATTGGAAATGATTACTTTAATAACAAGAAATATTCAGGTCTGATAGTTCTGGGTGCTTATGTTGAAAATGGATCAGTGTAAAGCAACCCCCCCCCCCAAAAAAAAAAAAAAAAACTCGAAATCTTTCAAAAAGTGGTGCTCAGCACACACGAAGAAGGACTAGTCTGTGCAGGAGGAATTAGTGTCTTGCAAAGAAAGAAACGTAATTAATGACCTACTGGTTGACAGAGACATAATACTCTTCCCACCGCTACATATAAAGCTATGCTTAATCAAGTAGTTCACCGAGGCTCAGGACAACGATGATGACTGCTTCACTTACTCGTGCACGATATTTCCAGGATTAACCATGGAGAAGTTGAATATTGGCATCTTTGACAGTCCTCCGAGTCTACAGCTCATCAGTGATGAACGAAGGGGAACTAGAAGCGTGGAAAGCATTTGGTAATAATAAGGCCATAAACTTTGCAGAACTTGCCAAAAGCATATAACAAATAACTTGCCAAAAACATATATATTATGTTTTTGACAAGTTATATATTATATGTTTTTGGCAAGTTATATATTATATGTTTTTGGCAAGTTATATATTATATGTTTTTGGCAAGTTATATATTATATGTTTTTGGCAAGTTATATATTATATGTTTTTGGCAAGTTATATATTATATGTTTTTGGCAAGTTATATATTATATGTTTTTGGCAAGTTATATATTATATGTTTTTGGCAAGTTATATATTATATGTTTTTGGCAAGTTATATATTATGTTTTTGGCAAGTTATTTGTTATATGTTTATGACAATTCATATAATGTTTTTGTCAAGATATTTGTTATATGTTTTTGGCAAGTTATATGTTATATGGTTTTGGCAAGTTATTTGTTAAATGTTTTTAGCAAGTTATTTGTTATATGTTTTTGGCAAGTTATTTGTTATATATTGTATGTTTTTGGCAAGTTATATATTATATGTTTTTGGCAAGTTATATATTATGTTTTTGGCAAGTTATATATTATATGGTTTTGGGAAGTTATTTGTTATGTTTTTGGCAAGTTATATATTATGTGTATTGGCAAGTTATTTGTTATGTTTTTGGCAAGTTATATGTTATATGTTTTTTGCAAGTTATATGTTATATGGTTTTGGCAAGTTATATGTAATTGGCAAGTGATATGGTTTATGTTATTGGCAAGTGATATGTTACATGTTTTTGGCAAGTAATTTGTTATATGTTTTTGGCAAGTAATTTGTTATGTTTTTGGCAAGTTATATATGTTTTTGGCAAGTTATATATTATATGTCTTTGGCAAGTTATATATTATATGTTTTTGGCAAGTTATATATTATATGTTTTTGGCAAGTTATATATTATGTCTTTGGCAAGTTATATATTATAACTTGCCAAAACATATAATATATAACTTGCCAAAACCATATAACAAATAACTTGTCAAAAACATATAACATATAACTTGCCAAAAACACATAATATATAACTTGCCTAAAACATATAACAAATAACTTGCCAAAAACATATAATATATAACTTGCAAAAACATATAACATATAACTTTCCAAAAACCATATAACATATAACTTGCCCAAACCATATAACAAATAACTTGCCAAAAACATATATTATATAACTTGCTAAAAACATATAATATATAACTTGCCAAAACTATATAACATATAACTTGCCGAAACCATATGACAAATAACTTGCCAAAACTATATAACAAATAACTTGCCAAAACCATATAACAAGTAACTTGCCAAAAACATAAGATATAACTTGCCGAAAACATAAGATATAACTTGCCGAAAACATAAGATATAACTTGCCGAAAACATAAGATATAACTTGCCGAAAACATAAGATATAACTTGCCAAAAACATATATTATATAACTAGCCAAAAACATATATTATATAACTTGCCAAAAACATATAACATATAATTTGCCAAAAACATATAACATATAACTTGCCTAAAACATATAACATATAACTTGCCAAAACCATATAACAAACTTGCCAAAACCATATAACATATAACTTTCCAAAACCATATAACATATAACTTTCCAAAACCATATAACATATAACTTTCCAAAACCATATAACATATAACTTTCCAAAACCATATAACATATAACTTTCCAAAACCATATAACATATAACTTGCCAAAAACATATAACATATAACTTGCCAAAAACATATAACATAACTTGTCAAAAACATATAACATATAACTTGCCAAAAACATATAACATATAACTTGCCAAAAACATATAACATATAACTTGCCAAAAACATATAACATATAACTTGCAAAAAACATAACAAATAACTTGCCAAAAACGTATAATATATAACTTGCCAAAACCATGTAACATATAACTTTCCAAAACCATATAACATATAACTTTCCAAAACCATATAACATATAACTTTCCAAAACCATATAACATATAACTTTCCAAAACCATATAACATATAACTTTCCAAAACCATATAACATAACTTTCCAAAACCATATAACTTGCCAAAAACATATAACATATAACTTGCAAAAACATAACAAATAACTTGCCAAAAAACGCATAATATATAACTTTCCAAAACCATATAACATATAACTTTCCAAAACCATATAACATATAACTTTCCAAAACCATATAACATATAACTTGCCAAAACCATATAACATAACCTTCGAAAACCATATAACATATAACTTTCCAAAACCATATAACATATAACTTGCCAAAAACATATAATATATAACTTGCCAAAAACATATAACATATAACTTGCAAAAACATAACATATAACTTGCCAAAAAACTTATAATATATAACTTGCCAAAACCATGTAACATATAACTTTCCAAAACCATATAACATATAACCTTCCAAAACCATATATCATATAACTTGCCAAAAACATATAACATATAACTAGCCAAAACCATATAACATATAACTTGCCAAAACCATATAACGTATAACTTGCCAAAACCATATAACGTATAACTTGCCAAAACCATATAACATATAACTTGCCAAAACCATATAACATATAACTTGCCAAAACCATATAACATATAACTTGCCAAAACAATATAACATATAACTTGCCAAAACAATATAACATATAACTTGCCAAAACCATATAACATATAACTTGCCAAAACCATATAACATATAACTTGCCAAAAACATGCTGACTACTTTCAGACACCTGGGCTGCAACATAAGCGTCAATATGCACTAGCTATTTTCACATATAGATTGATTTCCTGAGAACATGGGATCGATGAGTAACGAAGGAGAAGAGAAATTCCATCGGGACCTGAAATAGATGTAGTCCAGGTATAAGGGTTGCTAGGACGCAGTCATGATGGCTGATTACTATTGAAATCTGAAGAGAGACATCGCTGTCGCTGAGCATTTCAGGAGTTTGCAGAAACAGAAATTCAAGTCCTGAAGTTTGAACAATAGTGAAGCAACATGCAATTTACGTGTACTTACCTTTTTTTTATATGGGGGTCACCACTTATCAAGGTCCGAAGGCCACTCAGGGACAAGGGCTATTGCGTGTACAGTAATCAATGAGATAGTATTGTAGTAATCATTAGAATTTGGTGTTTTACTTAAGGGGGCGGTTTGTCAGGAGTTCGTTTATGTTGGACTTGAAGATGTCCAAGTTGTAGTCAGGTGGGAAACAGGCAAACGGAAGAGAGTTCCACTGGCGTGCAGTTCTAAGAAAGAAGCTTTGCTCATGGAATCTACATTTGGATTTAGGCACAGATAAAGAGTGGGGAAAATTATTGACAGTAGTTTCAGCCAGACAGGTGTTTCTCATGAAAGATTGGCGAGGGAGGACGAGGGATTGGAGCTCAGACGAGCACCTGCCATGGAAATAACGATAAAACAAATACAGGCTCGCAACGTCTCTTCTGTGGGAAAGAGGTTGCAGGGAAGAGAAAAGGGCATCCCCCACTAAACCACGAAGTCTATTTTGTACTCTGTCAAGGCACCTTTATCAATACCCACGATTCAGTTTACAGTAATCGATTTACCCATCAGGTAATCAATATATGTTGTTGGCAAAACATTTTTCTCTTAAAAACATTTGTTATGTGTTGACTAGAACCAGTTGATAATGCCACAAAAATGTAATCGATTTTGTCACATGATCTGATTTTTTTTCAAATCAGCTTAGCACAAAAACCTGACCTGATGGAGGGAAACGGATGCCATTTCCTGATTTAGCAAAAATACCCTAAATCAGCTGTCGAAATTTAGACAGTATTCAAAAAGTAAAAAAATTGTTACCTAATGAGTTTTAAATGACATCATGCATAAAATTAAGGGGGTGGTGATTGCTAATCTCAGGAAATCATGTGTGTTAGCTTAAATCGACCAGACCTGTTTCTAAAATCGTTTAACAAACCATTAAATAATTAAGCATCAGCTTTAAAAATCTCGCAATCATTATCATTTGATCTTTTTAGCCACTGGACAATCAGCTGTGGTCGAAATGAATAAATCATTCGTTTTATAAACGTCAATTCTGGATACTGCCAAAGCAAGAAAGAGTGTCCAAATGTGACCGCAGTACTTCATATATGACTGACTATTATATATCTGACTCTTATATAGATAATGTGTTACATCTATTTATATTAGACAGCACCCAAAATCAACTTCATAATCTCAATACCAAATTTCTTCAGTGTAGTTAAACAGGCGAGCACTTGAAACCAGCATCCAAACTCGCTTCAGGCTATCGACAACAGGCCACGAGTAAATGAAATCTTTATGCTTAAATAAACACCATAAGCACTGACGAGCTTGTATGGGTATTTGCGTTCCCATAGAGTCTCTTATTGTCTCTAACTTTGCCTTTGTAGAGACAATAGGTGGCATTACTTTCTCTTTTTTGAAGATGTATTGAATGCAGGGGTACAAAATCGCAAGGAATCAGATGTTTTGGAAGGAGTCGGATTTAGAATCGTATTAATAAAAATTCTAGGAGTCAAGGTCGGATATTTTAATTTTTGAAATATCTACAGTCTGAACATTGGAAGATTTTAAAATAGAGAGTCGGGGTTGAATATTTTGGAATTTTAGGATTCAAAGTCAGAATTGGAATTCTTGGAATCCCACTGTTAACGCCTTTAAAGCAAAGCTTTCCTCCTTTCATGATTAATGCGTGAACCCCTGTTTTACATCAATCCAAATGAATGGCTCTCTAATTGAGGAAGGGTCCTAGAAATGACCTTAAACGCTATCCGATGGTGAGGCTCTAGCTTGCAGGCTTTTGGGAGTGTGGAGCCACCCTTTAATTGCCATTTCTCCAAGGTCCACTCTGACCCGGAGTGGTAGTAGCTATTAGGGTCCCAACTATGGATTAAATACAAACCGACTTAAAAAAAAACAAACAAACAAACAAAAAACAAACAAAAAACAAATACATTCTATTAAATGTTTTTATTCAAAATCACTGGATTCGACATTAAATAACCGTTAAAGGGTTGATATACCGTAAAATGAAACCAACCAACCAACCAACTAATTGCGGAAGACATCTGCATTGGTAATATAGTAGGATTGACTTTTACTTCAGCTCTAAAACGATAGACTTACATCAATCTGTTGCTAAGGTAGTTGGAAAAATGGTTGATTCTTCATGACCTTTCCGTTTACCTCTATAAACGCTATCTACATAAGAGTAAAGTACATCCTAAAATCGAACACTGCTGCCACATCTTGGAGAATTTCACTCAGGGCAGAATTCGGTTCATAGACTGAAAATCAACATCAAACTCTGGTGGGATGATCTCTTTAGCCCTTTTCTCACAGAAGAGGGATTGCTAGTTTATCTTTACTATATCGTTATTTCGACAGAAGGTTCTCGACTGAGCTCCGATCTCTGGCTACCCCTTGTAAAAAATTCACAGTAAAGACTTGTTTTTCCATCACATGGAAAAAAGTTCCTTTCTTCCCCCCAGTGTCCAGTATCAGCACAAAGCTTCTCCGCTAGGGTTTACCCTTGAAACACATTATCACGGGGCTGCTTCCCTGTATACGGAAACATTTAAATCAAATGTAAAAATCGCCTTTTAAATAAAAAATTCTCCCCAAAATGAATAAACCCCATTTCATTACATTTAGCATTTTCAATCCTCTCATGAGCTTCTTTATTGGCATATATTACATCACCTTAACAGTTATCCTCGAGTGGCTTTGGGTCTTGATAAATGGTGACTCTTTAGCAAAAATGGTTAGATGTAATTAAGGTCACGTGTTTCAAATAGAATTTGATCGAACTATTATGCGAAGAATAACGGCAGAAACACCATATCTTCATTAGTCTGAGGTTAAGTTTCTACAGAGCGTCCAAGAATTTCATTGTCGAATTTGTCTAGTGGTGGAAAAGAAAAGTGTCCGATTCTAATTTTTTACTCATTCTTTTATGCACGCATGCATTTATCATTTTTTTCCTCCTAACTTTGAAAATCTTTACTATTACATAAAATGAACATTGTGTGTGTTTGAGTTCTTTCCCTATGGACTCGAAAACGGGTGGACCGATTTTATGAAATTTCACATAAAGGTACTTTAAGTGCCTGGCAGTGTTCTAAGATACGTTTTGTATCGGAATATCTGTGATAAGTAATCGATATACGAAATAATCCGATGAAAAAATGTGATTTTGACCAAAGTGAACACTTAAACATTACAAGTGGATTTGAGAAGTTTTATTAACACTCAAGCTCGACAAAAAAAAAATCAAGAGCAGATTCTTTGATATGACAGGGGTGCATTCGAAGTGAACGTTTTTGTTTAAAGCACAATTGAACCATTATACTTGGCTTTTTCATTTAAACTTAAACTTGAACTTAAATTCAAGCCATTATCACCGCACAAGCAGTAAGGCCAAACATATAAAAGCAACAGGGTCACTTTCGAAATGAATATTTCTGCTTAAAGCACAACTGAAGCATGATACTTGACTTTTGCATTTAAAATTTTAATTAAAGCCATAACATATAATTTTATAAAATCAACAGTAGATTCTCTACAGTGAAATGTAGATTACAATGAATTGTGGACTAAGTCACTGTGGGAAGGCATGTGAAGATTCCTCCCGGCTCACCGCGATGAGTCCCCAACTAGAGCAATCAATCGGTTTGATTGAAAAATGGTCGATTTCACCGATTTTGATGACAATAAAGGTATGGGAATGTGGAACTTTCATTGATCATCATTCAATCCCGGGAAACGTCAGGTCTACTCGCTAGTATATTCGCTAATTTTCTCGTGTACTATGTGACTCTAAGTTCGCATCCTGTTTAACGACCGATCTAATTTCGGTTTCTTTTCCCCCATTTAATTTTCTGAAACTCTTTTCCAGTCAAACAAAGTATTTTGCCACTTGGGACGTAAAGGGGTTGCTATTTGGGATCATGTCTAACAAAAAACTGTGGAGAGTTGAGCAGTGAGATATATGTTTACATTACATTCAAACTTCTGCAGGTTTCTTCAGTAAGTCTAGCTGTTCGAATGAAGAAACTATTAGAGTAGAAAGCCATTCTAGCATCTAAGGACCTTAAAAATGAAAGAGTGGTATTTTGCTGTTTGTCGAATGAGTTCAATCTGGCTACAAGGATGAGGCCTTTAGAGCTCTCCTTTTGGTATGCAGTAGACAACAGTAATACTTAGCTTTGAAAGACGGCTTTTAAATCAAACTATTTTATTTATCAATGTATTCAAACTGGGTCGATTTTAATCGCAGCACTGCGTTAAAAATAACTTCACCTCGACACATGGCTCTTATACTCCAAAAGACATCTGCCAAGCAGAAATATCTTACGCGTCAGTCTTGTGTAATATGAA
>NC_136491.1:125558002-125608002 GCF_053919585.1 Euprymna scolopes
CATGAATTGAAAGTCTGTTTACCCAAATTCAACCATGAAAAACCGTGTCATTCACAAAACAAACCAAACAAAATCTCCAGAGAAAACGGTTGGAACTTATGCAAAATACGGACCCTGCTTAAATAATAATATTTTTAGTTATTAAGTTGGTGCAAAAATAATGTCTTTTTTTGACGTTCAACTATATATAAAAAATCGACATTATTTTTACCCCAACCTAATAGAAACCCATTCATAATATCGGGAGGGGATGGGGTCTTGTAACTATTCTGTGTTTTCACCTAACAATTTAATAAACAAAAGGTACAGTAACAATTGAATTTAACTTAAAAATCCTACCTAAAACAGCCTGGTCTAAATTCTGTATGAACACCGAGAAAAAGTGTTTATGCAAATCGCTCCAGACAAGGTGTGAAACCTCTTAATGTAATGAGCTAACAAGAACAGAACATGATTATCTCAAATAGAGATGCCTATTGACCTTAGTCTTGAAAAGACCAAGGCTATATTTAGGAGAAAAACAGTCAGCAGGAAGAGAGTTCCACAAGCTTGGAGTTCTTGGAAAGGAGCTATTGGAATAGGAAACTGTATTACGATGTGGCATCAAAACAGCAAATTGATGAAGACCACTAGACCAACGAGTCAAACGAGCTGAAAGAAAAGAAGCAGAGAATAAATAAGACAATTCTGAGGAACACATGCTATAATAGTATTTATGAAAAAAAAAACGGAGACTAGCAACATCACGTTTGTGAGAGTGGTTACAGAGAAGAAGAAAGGATAGAACCAATCAAATTATAGGTATGTTTCTGCACCTTATGAAAAACCCTAGAATGGTACAGTCACCAGTCCAAATATGACAACAGTACCCAAATATATGGTATGATAATAGATTTGTAAAGAGAATATTCTCATGTATGAGAAGGTGTTTAGAGCGATATAGAGAACCGATTTTATGAAAGTAGAAAGAGCAATGGATCTACGAGGTAAATAAGTTTCCAGACATTTTTTGTACAAGCATTTAAAATTGACCCAGACTTTTGAAAATTCAGTATCTTATTGCTATACATCTTATGAGATGACTGACCATGTTTTTATGATTCCACGTTCAAATGAACAGTCACCGAAGGAATTGAAATACACCCTACTAAAGCCTGATTGTCACAGCTGGTGGGTTTCAAAAATACATTCTGGACGTGAGGAAACTTTAGAAAAACGATATACAATAAAATTCTGGAAAAAATGCCACAGAAATTTATGAAATGCCTCAGACTGCTTTTGAACCATCTTGCATTAATCGAGCATCAGTTTTAGAGTGACATCAGAGATTCAATGAAGGCAGGGAGTCTCAGAGGTATGGAAGGAGTAAGGAGATCAGAACACAAGAGTTGATTGACCAAATAAAGAATTTCATGAATAAGAACTTTCGCGTGTCTATATAGACAATACGTTCAGTTTTATGTCAGTGTGGAAACTGTACGCGCAATTAATCGTGAGGAACTGATCATATGGAAGATTGAGGCGAAGTTTGTCCCAAGAGTGCTCCATCCTTGTCATAGACTATTTGACCAAGATAAGGATTAAGACAGTTCCCAACCCTCCCTATAGTCTAGACCTTGCTCCCTGTGACTTTTGGTAATTCCCTAAGCTCAAGGAAAACCTTAGCGGCTGTCGTTATGAGACAATTGGGATGAAAGAGGCTGTGACAAGGGTCAAGAGGACTTCCACAGGGCCTTCCAGAAGTTGTTGGAACGATATAAAAAAGTGCACTGCAGTCAGAGAAGATTACTTCGAAGTGGACTAGAGTTTCATGTGTGTATATCAATAAAAGTACCGACACGAAAAAATGTCTGGAAACTTATTGAACGCACCTTGTATGAATTAATATATATATATATATATATATATATATATATATATATATATATATATATATATATATATGTAATATGAATTCCAAGGAATATTTTATGAGTTTTAAGAATCGATTTTTTCTCTGAATACATACAAGCAAATAACTGCATTTAACCGGTGTTGCCCAAATGGAGATATATTGCCGCCATGCAGAAAAATTCAAAATGCATAAACACGTGTTATAGTAACCGTCTGAATTTCAGGAGATTAGAAAGTGGGTCTTAGGTTTACTTTTGACAGCCGCGTAGCTCTAGCTTCCCCGATGTCGTCCTTTAATCACCAATTGTTATTCTTATAACAAGTGCCCGACTGAACTCAGATCTATAATTCCCTCTTGCCAAACTTTCACAAAACACTCAACTAGCTACAACCACTATATACGCTGGCCCGCTTTCCGGTTGAATACAACATGCTAGTCTCTAAATCCAATGTAAATAATTTCTTGTTGGGCCGTCTCCATAAATAGTCAAATTCTACATAATTTATCCTATTACTAAACTACCACCTTACATTCATGAGCGCTTATTCTCGAGTGTCCTACAGGCATTAATAAGTTGTGACCCTCAAGGAAAAAAGTGGGAAGAATTGCTGTTTTCTGAGTCGGAATATCGATCTTAAACGTAACGTTCGCTGGTTTTGACCTTTTAGTAGTATTTTTGTTAGATCCTTGCATCAAGTGGCTACATGCCTCGTCTAGAGCGCTTTCCATAAGAAAATCATATCTGTACGTATATTATGCATGATGCTGTTGACACACGTGTTTGCATAGGTCATATAATTCAATAAACGATTAATTTAGCATACGGTTTACAGTCGTTGGCATTATTGTATCAGCTAACGAAATGCAATACATGTCTAGTTAATTTATATTATTACATCACATATTTGTAGTAGAGCATCACGATTGCGCCATACCATGCAAGAAGCAATAGTAACGCAGAACAGTTCATTGATATGTTTAAAAGAACGCTTAAGAAATCGAGAGAGACACATCTTTTATATTGCCAACGTTTGCAAGAAAAATTAAAACTGTTTGATAGATTATACACAACCTATACGAAACCAGGACGTGGGAAATTTCACGAAGGGACGCTTAAAAGTTTTCTTTTGGAGAAACAGGAATAGTGGATAAATGGATTGGGGACATGATTTATATGGTAAAGGGATCAAAGTTTACCCGAAAACACACACACATACACACACACGAAACAGTATTCAGTTATTGTGAATAGTACTCCAGGCGAACTTAAGTACATTTTCGATCCCAATCCAAACCTAAAATACAGACTTTTTTAAAAAACGAACATCGTTCCAGACAAGGCATGAAGCCGCTTGATGCCCGGAACTAAAATAAAATGCCAGCCAATGAAAAATGTTAGATAAATAGATATAACCCAGAAAAAATCAATTCTTATATCTTACCAGAAACATCATTCATAGAATGTGAGGACTAAAGGAAAAATAAGAGAAGCGAGTATTAAGTGGCTGCTGAAAGTAAACCAAAGATCCATTTTCTATTCTCCTTAAATTATAACGTGGGTTCCAGTTAGTAAGAAACCTTTGAGATTTGAACTAGAAAAAAATGTTCGCTCATATTTTCTCCGTTCGTCTCCTTTAAATGTTCATAATTTTCCATCCCTTTATTTTTTTTTTCAATCGGAAAACCGATGCGTTTTTATAATCGATCGGGTTCGAAAATATAATATTGTTGTCGTTGTAATTGTTTGTAATAAAACGTACAAAGAAAAGAAACTCTTTTAATATAATTAAAACGCATTGGAATACCATTAGCGATGGAGAGAATAATACACAAAAATATCTGCAAACATATAATTAAAAAATAACTGCCTAACTAAATTCATTAATAAAAATATCTGCAAACATATAATTAAAAAATAACCGCCTAACTAAATTTATTAATAAAAATATCTGCAAACATATAATTAAAAAATAACCGCCTAACTAAATTCATTAATAAAAATATCTGCAAACATATAATTAAAAAATAACCACTTAACTAAATTCATTAATAAAAATATCTTCAAACATATAATTAAAAAATAACTGCCTAACTAAATTCATTAATAAAAATAAAATGGGATACCGCAATTAGGTAAAGAAAATTGAATCATTTAGTAAAATAATCATAAAATATTTATAAAAATATATCTTGATTTTGAGTTTAAAAATACAATATAATAAAAATATTTAAAGCCAAAATATGTAAACCGTGCGTCACGAATTCGTTTTAAATATATTTAGAAATAAAAAAATGATTTAAAATGGTCTAAATTATTAATTAACTATAAAATAACTAAAACCCGAAACTATATTATTATATATGCTAAGTAAAATAATATAAAGCAAAGCAATAGGGATAACAACCTAATTGTTTCGGTACTAATGTCTTCTCGTATCAGCACGGAATTTGTAATAATTTGTTGCAAGAATGGAGTCGTAAACAATACAGCTGATATGTTAAAATATTTAAAATGAAAGATAAGTAAAAATGTTAGAGAATGGAGAGAGAGAGAGAGAGAGAGAGAGAGAGAGAGGGAGATGGTGAGTTATAGTGTAGACACGTTGACAGGAAGTTAAGATCAGCTGATTGGATTGCGTGTGAGTCATGTGATCAGTTTCTTGTCTTGGAGTGAAATAAATCTTCGTCCCCAAAAACAGGTATCAAGTCTCCCTCCCAGACGAGAATTTCCAGATGGACCAACAAAATGGCAGAAGGTATATTCAAATGACATGTCACACACATATTCACACTTAACAGCATATGAACATGTGTAATAGAAAGACCACTAGATGATCACACACACAAACGACATTAACTCTGATAAGATAATCAACACACAATCTTTTACAAATAGACACGTTTTAATATATCATCTCCATTCCAATTTCAACCAATATACAAACGCTCATTCTATGACACGACAACGTAACAAAAATAACCTAAATAAAAAATAGAATAACAATAATAAATAATAAATAACACGAATAAATATTGTATTTAATTAACTTGAATTAAAGATTAACTTCGTAGTGGATGAAATAGTCAAATTATATAACAAAGAGGTAGGTATGGCCATAATAAAGACGGAATTTTCGACCCCCAAAACAAATAATGACAGAAAAAACTTGTAAAATAAAATTTATGCAGTAAGAAAGATTCTAAAAAATCTCATATTTTTTTTTACTCTCCGTAAAACCAGTGAATTTTCTATAAAATTCTCCTAAAAGTTAAAATCGAGAAAAATGGAATCTAATGTTATTTCTATATATTTTGACGTAAACAATGAAAACAATGGGGGTTTTAAATTATTTCAAAATCAAATAATTGATCAATTTCGTTAATTTTTAGCAAGAAAAGGCTGAACTATATATAAACTAAAATAAAATAATATACAAAAATTTCTCATATTTTGCCCTCCTCAACGTGATCTATTAGAATCCATATGGCGTAATGGAAATATATTTAAGGTATATGCAGCTTCTCTTCCAATGTTCGGATTTTAATCATGTCAAATCACACTTAATTTCCTTTTTACGGATTGATTGTTGCTATTTCTTCTGTTGAGTTAAGAGCATAATAGATTTACTGATTGATATAATAATTAAATGATTGATTTTGCGCTACGAAACAGATACTGTCAAGAATTGTATATGTCAACTGAATTAAAGGAATAAATTATAAGATGGTCAACATCATGAATTTTGGAATATAGTTTTTTTGTCATTTATTATCTCTCTCTCTCTCTCTCTCTCTCTCTATATATATATATATATATATATATATATATATATATATATTGTTGTTTTTTTAAAACTTTTTACTTGTATATATTATCTAGTGTTTATAATTACTGGTTCCCATATCGTATTAAATTCCATACTAGGTCTACTTATTAATTCGTTATTCCCCAACATATGCACTGCTTCTTTCAGTCGTCTTACTCTCCACCGTTCCTCTCTGTCTATAATTTTTACTTTGTCCCTTAATGGTAGATGGTTTCCCTTTTCCTTCCAGATATGGTCAGCTATCTCTGACTTTTCTAAGCCAAGTAACTGAAACAATTATGACTTAAATAATATGTTAATTAAATTCTTTCTGCACGGCATATTTTACAATCTGTAAATATTAAATAAAAATGTGAATTTTAGTCCATACAAAAATTTTGTATGGAAAATAAGTTTTCGATAAAGTTAATTTAGTTAAGATAAAAAAAGCTTTATTTTAAGAAATTAAAAATTGATATTTCCTAGAATAAAGAGGAATTCCATAACAATTTTAATATTGCTTTTTTCGGGCTACAAATTACAATATTGAAAATTAATTATAAAGAAAATTGTAAGTTAACGGCTTCCAAATCAAACCGGAAGTTAATTGTTTTAGTTGTTGTCTGCTAAACTATATTTTTTTCTGGATATCCTATCTTTATATGTCTTTTACATAATATTTTAAGACAAAGGTAAGACTTTTACTGTTATAGTTCACTTGAACAATGAGTGAACAAAAATTTTAAAATGATACATATCTTTTATAATAAGTTTTTTTTCCTATATTTTTAATGTTTTATTAGACCTGTTTGTCGTATACATGCGACGCCATTCATTTATTATGTTTTGATTATTTTGCGATGTTTAAATCATCCGTTTTAGTCAGTGTAAAATAAAGAATGTTTATATGCGATTTAAACCCTGATCCTTCCTTTTCAATATAGATTAAAAATTACATACAATGAATTTATTTTTCTAGTTTTTACTTGTATTTTTTTGTTATGGGTGTCGAAAATTAGGTTATTTTTTGTTATGGGTGTCGAAAATTAGGAAATAAACAATTATTTATCACCGACTTAATAAAAATATAATATTAAATTATTAAATAAATTAAATTATTAAATTATTACAATAAAACGTAAAAGAAGATTCATATTAACTTTATTTGACAACGTTAGAATATACAATAATTTACCTTATTTAATGCAACTATTAGAAAAGGTTAATGTTACTTAGTGAGTCATTATTTACGTTATTGCTACCGAAAACGTGTTGTCTGCGACTCTATCTATCTATCCATCTATCTATCTATCTATCTATCTATCTATCTATCTATCTATCTATCTATCTATCTATTTGTGTGTTTGTCTAATGGATTGCCTAAGTGACTGTTGTCCCCACGTCCTTAATGTTTATTTCGTGTGTGTCTTATCTAACGGCCCGTGATTCATTTAGCGTTCGTGGATACGTGTGTGTATTATTCACAGTACATTTATGAACGACATACTTGTTGCTGCATGGCCTTCTGTCTTTTGGTCGCTACCTGGGGGGGTTCGCTAACGTCTTGGGGGGATGGGTTCTGCTGTAACAAAGCACGCATGCAAGACAGACACAAGACGATGTATGTTTTTATATTGGCTTATTTCACTCCCAGGCATCTCCTCTCCCGCAGCATGGAGTGAAATCGACGACCTCGGACTTGTGGCGTTTATCCGCATCGATTTGAGACCGTCGCTCCTTTATGGCGAGACCTGTTTAACCCATCTTACTTTCTCAGCTTCTCGGACCCAACTCAACTAAACTTACTAAAGACCGAAACTATTGACATGTCATATCCGGCTTTCGTTTGGTCTACTTCCGGTGCAACTTATCGGTCACCCAGTTTGATTGATTGTCAACCTGATCCGTTCGTCTTTGCACCCGTATGCTTGCTTAAACCCGTTGCTTTCCCGCGATTCAAGTCTCCGACGTTTAATTATCCCTAGCCAAATAGATAAACATATAGGCAAATAAATAGACAATAAATACTTTCCCCCTGGCGTTGGCAGGTTATTACCTAACACACGGAATTTATACTATCAGAATTAAAAAGTTATTCGTGAACAGAAACAAAAAGAAATCGAGACAAAGAATTATTACAAAAGAATGTTATACCTTAAAAAATTAAAATAACTACAAAATGAATATAAACATTCATTTTTAGTTATTTTAATTTGGAGTGAAAATATAAAACAATCTTGCTTCAAAATAAACAATGTATTTGACTCGGCATAGAATATGTGCCTACATTAAAGATGGCTTTCAATGTGGTAGGGACATCTCCAGAAAAGATCCAAATTTGCACTATATGTGCTCCCGAGTGGCACTTGTTTACAGCACCGCGTCCATATTTGTCTTCTATCGCCCCCACAACAGCGGAGTTACTATTTTAAAAAGCATGTTTATGTGAACTGTCGTGGTCCTTATCATAATGAGTAAATTTTATCTTAAATGTATAGCTTCATAATTTATAAAATATATCACATGTAAACAGTGTCGTGTTTATAGGAGAGCCAATATTTCACTTTCTAAATAAAAAAAATAACATTTTCCTGTCAATTTGTGAATTCTAATCAATTTTTAGTCATTACAGATAGTTTCAACTCAATAGCAAAAAAAAAAAAAAAAAAAACACCCCAAAAACTCAGATACCCTGGTACTTAATGGGCTAAAGTAAAATTGGTTAGTTGGTAATTGTCTGTATTTCTTAGATAAGGTGTTTTCATTGATTGAGATTGTCGGACTGAGTTCCTCATCCTGGTTGTTATCGTCACAACGTTTCGGCCGTTTTGCCCTCCGGCATTCATCAGGTGTTGTAAGGACTCTCGAACCCAACCCTTTATTATTATTACGAGGGTACCGTGTTCGGACTCCAGCTAGGCTCTGGGACATAGTTGCTGATTCTCTGTCCTAGTAACATATGGCCGAGTGTTCCTAGACGTTGTATCAAAGTTTATAGTTACCCAAAGGTGCTGAGTTCAATCCTGAACGAAGGCAGTGAAAAGTAACATTAAAAACAGAATCAGCAACTATGTCCCAGAGCCTAGCTGGAGTCCGAACACAGTACCCCCGTAATAATAATAAAGGGTTGGGTTCGAGACTCCTAACAACACCTGATGAAGGCCGGAGGGCAAAACGGCCGAAACGTTGTGACGATAACAACCAAGATGAGGAAGTCAGTCCGACAATCTCAATCAATGAATACAATGTTGCATCGTTTGCTCAAATTTGCAGATGGTTAGGTCGATTTTGTAAACCCATCTGCTTATAGCAACTTTTAATTGCCCCATTAGCGTTGTAAGACTATTGAAATTTCTTCATTGGGCCTATAGTGCTTCTGAGCTAGGAGAGACAGTTTCAGAAAGAGGTGATATTTTCTAGCACTCTGGTTCACAGTTGCAACCTCATTTAGTCCTGCAATAGATTTAGGGTTCCGACATAGCCGAGAAGGCTTCTTCCTTACTTCATAAAAATAATGGTGTTCATCATTTGTTGTTGTTATCGAATGTACTAGAACGAAAAAAAAATAAATAAAAAAGATAGATTATTAAATTTAATCTATTGAGCATAAGTAAACCGATGAATGTTTCTGCAACAGCTTGGAGATAAATCTTGAATGCATGCTACAGCGAATTGGTCTTAATTGGTTGCGATTCGATTGTTGAAAAGGCAAATGTCAAAACTAGTCGATAAACTGAAGGACATCAAACTAAGTTTTGCAAAACTTTCTGAAATCATTAAAAAAAAAAGAAAAAATCCCTAACGCCATTGTCGTTTGTAAATGAATTTTAACTACAGCAACATATTAATTTGTTTTCTAGACAATAACTGTGTCACGCTTACATCCCTTATATATATATCTTCTTCTATCTTCTTCTTCTATTCTATCTATATAAATAAAATGAACTCATTTTTTCCCGTCTGATTTTGACATTAATAGGATTAAAAATCAAGATATTTCATGCAAATATAATATGCACAAACGGCAGAACAATATCTGAGGTGTGTTATAGGCTCATTATTTCTCAAATTCCTCGATAATCTTAGATTTCTATACTTTTTCTGCTGAGAAGTCACGGCCAAAATCGGTTAAGATCAACGGAAGTGGTAAAATATTTTCTCTCTAATAAATTCCTCCTCCCCCTGCCACCACTTAACACCGTTTGGGGATCGTTCACAAGGAACAGTTGAGAAGAGAACACCGGTTTGGCTTCGTAGTTCTTTCATGTGAAGTTATTTAAAATCACTAAACTAAGCTGCAGTGCTCTGTGGCGTAGTGGTTAGCGTGCTGGACAATTCACATTATATTTTCACGTTCGCGCCGACCTACCGTAGTCGTTTTTTTTTTTTTCCCTAAACAACTGGAATGGACTTTTCTTGGTGGCCGAACTGTTAACGTTGCAGATGTTTTTTCTGTTTTTTTTTTTTACACACTTTATTTTCCTACTTTTACTCATGACTCCGGGTTTGATCTTTCCTACTTACCTACCATAACATTTTTTAAAACTCCCCCCCCGTCCCGGAAACAAACACTCGGGCAACGCCGGGTACCCCCGCTAGTATATATATAATAGCGGGAGGAGGGGACAGGCGTAAAATATGCTTAAATATGATATTTTAATTCGTCAACATTTTGTATATATTATTATAGACTTTTGATTTCAAAAGTAAAAAAAAATGCCATCAGCTAGAATTGAAACCGAAACTGTAGCATTCAAAGCTGGTGACGTTACCACTGTACCAAGTGACACGCATATGTACTGATTAAAAAAAATAAACTAAGATTAATGTACAAAATGTATATCGATTTTTGAATTTGGATCTATTTTTGATCCCTTAAAAACTATTTTAACACGCTAAAGATCCATAAAAGATAGGTCCGAAAAAAAATCGAATCATTTGAGGTCCCTAGCGTCGCTCTGCGACTTTTAGTTTCGGAGGAGATAGTTTGAAAATATGGAGACATACAGACAGAGATATAGCGTTTTATATATTAGACATATTGCAACACAAAATTATGTGTGTATATATATATATATATATATATATATATATATATATATATATATATATATATATAGTAAGTTATAAAATATACATTGCGATTAAGCTACACTGAATATTCCGCGTTTCATCCACTCTAGGACTCATTAAATTGCAGAGTACACACGAGAATGAAACTCAAAAAATACTGTGTTGCATGATTGCCATATATATTTTCATAAATTACTATATATATATATATATATATATATATATATATATATATGTAAAAACTCTTTAATATAATGATGTTAATGATGTGATTAATGTTATTGCGCGTTTTTATTTTATATATAGCATTAAATTTGCTAGATTACCAATAAGATTATTTGCTATTCCCGCTCAGATTTTCGATAACCAATGGCCGTGCTTTTATCGGACAAATGTTAGGCTGTTCTCTTTTTATTTATTTTTAGAGGGGAATTAGCCATTTTTCTTTGTGTATTAAAATGTGATAATTTTAAACCTGTGTGTGCTTAGATATGTTCCCTTATAAATTTTTTTTACATTTTAGGTGTTATATATATGTGTGTGTATGTGTGTGTTTATTTTACAACCTCAAAATAACAACTTAGACTATTACAATTGTTTCCGCAGATAGAGGAATTCCCTGTCTGTTTCTTCAGGTGGTAAAAGCTAAGAACCTTTTATTCAGTTCTACTAACGTATTGAGCACTTTTTATCCTGTGTTTTACCACTATACCTCTAAGTATATATATATATATATATATATATATATATATATATATATATATATATATATATATATATGTAATATAATAATTTTCTAAGTTCCAAATATCCAGTTTTCTCAGTTGGTCATTTATTAGTTTACAAAAGGTATCCATTACAATATTATATTCTTATTGCGACTAACAAGTCTGCAAAATTATGTTATATGCTGCATCAGATGTTTACCCCCCCCAAAAAAAAACTTATAAAAACACCATTTGGACAACTTACATGGTTCATTTAACCGACACACTCTGCCGTTTCTTCTCGCTTCGAAGATTATGGTCATACTGAATTTATTTTAACATATATTAATTATTTTCTTATTTTTGTGAATTGTTATTTTTGTATTGTTATTTTCATTTATTTAAAAGTTTTTATCTGCTTGATTTATTTTTTTTTTTACCATTCTTCAAGTCCTATTTTTAAGTTATATCTATATGTAAATACGATATATGTTAATACCATATATGTTAATACGATATATGTTAATACGATATGTGTTAATACGATATATATTAATACGATATATGTTAATACGATATATATATATATTATATACGATATATGTTAATACGATATATATTAATACGATATATGTTAATACGATATATATTAATACGATAGCGTGTGTTTTATTTATTTATTTTCTGTGTTACGCTTACATCCGAGTCGTTTAATTATTATGGACTTCTATTTCATGTAATAAATAATTTTACCAAGAATTCTCCATCAGTTTTGGTTTCAGTTTTGATTATGATTATAATTATTTAGAGAAGGTAAGTCAATTTTTTTTAATGAAGACAAGAAATGGCGCCATTGAAGCGTAAAATCACTATTTTTTTCATTTTTATTTCTAAATACAATTCTACTAGATTATTTTCCATAAATTTCAATATGCTAATATTTTTCCACCACAAGTAAGTAATCCTTCTTGAACTGCCATATTTTACGTGCGTGTTGACATATATAAGTATTATTTTATTAGATGAGTGTATGTATTATTTCTTCTATCGAATTGATTATAAATACAAGGGTAAAGTTTCGGGAGCCCGACGTCTCTACGTATTTAAGTATTCATTGGTGGAGACACCAAACGTAGACAGCGACGCGAAGGCACTAAATTATCTTTATACTTTCTACAATGGAGAATGCTTTCAGGAAGAACATTCGCTTTTGTTCATAAGCGAATAAGAAAGGATGGAGAAATAAAAAAAATTGGAATGAGAAAGAAAAGGAAAAGAAAGATAGAATAAGAACGATGAAGAAGGGGAACAGAGGAAGCGAAGAGTCGAATGCAGTTTTCTGCTTTCGTATACTGAGAGAGAGAGAGAGAGAGAGAGAGAGAGAGAGAGAGAGAGAGAAACGTATCGAACACAAAATTTCACTGACGTCAATGGAAGGAACTGTATTTTCACAAACATGTCTTGATTTCATGGGAAATAGGATTTATTCGATGAATATAGTTGAATTGAATCGACGCAAAAACTCTTTTCCCCTTCCCGTTACTTTTTCTTATTCCATTCATTATTAACTAGATTCGTTCGCTATATAAACTTATCTATCTATCTATCTATCTATCTATCTATCTATCTATCTATCTATCTCACTATCTATCTATCTATCTCACTATCTATCTATCTATCTCACTAGCTATCTATCTATCTCACTAGCTATCTATCTATCTCACTAGCTATCTATCTATTTCACTATCTATCTATCTATCTCACTAGCTATCTATCTATCTCACTAGCTATTTGTCTATTTCACTAGCTATCTATCTATCTATCTATCTCTCTATCTAGCTATCTCTCTCTCTCTATCTATCTATCTATGCATTTAATGCGGTTCATATCTACCTACTTGTCAATCTCGGTGAGTAGTGCTATCTAGCTATCTATAGTCATTTATCTCTCTTACTATCTATGTATTTATTTATTTATCTATATATCTATTTATCTACGCATTTAACGCATTGTACTCAGTATGCATCTATCTATCTATCTATCTATCTATCTATCTATCTATCTATCTATGCATCTTGCTAGCTAGCTAACTAACAGTAGCTATTCGGCACAAAGACGGTGACTTAGAGATTTGAGACCGCTTAACATAGTTTGGTTCCGAGAATTTTATACATTCACCAATTTCATGATAATATGATAGACTTGAAGTTTTAAGGAGGTTCAGACCTCATAACTCGCTCAAATTAGGAAGTCATTAAGAGATTCGCGACTACTTCCATTGTCTTCTCCAGAAATTATCATACAAATGACTTCAATTTCATAAAAACTAGAACATATCTAAAGGTTTGTGGAGGTTATTCCCTCGTAAACCTCTAGAGCTGCACTTCGAGATTCATGAACATTTCTTTTTCCTTCACTGGTAAATTTTATATAAGAATACAATTTTAGATTTTATGTAGATTATCTAACCTTTCTCTTTATAATAAAAACATCACACACAAACACACATATACGTTAGGAATGAGTATATGTTTATATATCTGTGTATACAAAATTCAAGCCTAAACTAATTAACCGATCTTTATGAATTTTTATCATAGCTGCTTGGCCTGATATATGCTATATCTAGTGTATCAGTAATTTGAATTTACACGAAAAAATTCCTTTTTTCTTCTTTTTGCATAAATTAATTATGAAAAAAGAAGAAAAAGGAATTTCTTCGTGTAAATTCAGATTTATGAAACTTTTACAATAGGTAATAGGTATTAATTATTAAACACCCCCCCAAATTCCAGTTTCTTAGGAGTATTTTATAGAGCATGATACACACACACACACACACATATATATATGCACAATCGCGTTGACACACCGTTTCTTGTCAGATCACCGTAGTAAAGCAACGTTGAGCCTGGTTAGTCTCAAATGGGTGACCATTTGGGAATTTTAGGCGCTGTATGTGCTCTCTGCTTATCTCGACATATGTTTTCAGTTGTTCTGTACTTCACTTCATTTGCCACTGGTATTTAACAATGTCGACTCAGGAGAGATGTGGTTGGAGATTGCGCACCTCCTGTCACAAAAATTTCACGCCCAGCCACCTCTTCGTGGGTATCCATAGTCTGTTAAAAACTGAAGGAGTGTATATATATATATATATATATATATATATATATATATATATATATATATATATATATATATATATATATATATATATTATATTAGTGATAGGATGATTAATCGCAATCGGAAAAATCGGAACTTTTGGGAATATCGGAAAAATTTATGCCTATTTTTCGATGCTGAAAAACGATTCCTTTAATTAATTTTTTTTATTTGATTTTGGTTTAAAAAAGATTTTCCACCGTTGTCAATAATAATAAAATAGTCAATATTTATTGATTTTAAACTTCCAGTAAAACTAAAATCCATACAGCACCCCCCAGAAATGTTTTTTTTTACGTTTGAGCAAATATATGCACAACTAAGATGTTTTTTTACGATAATCCGGACAAAATAACTAATTTTATAGTTAAATATTTATAGATTTATAAAGAATCGAAATCGGAATCGGTAATTGTATCGGAATCGGGAAAAATATTTGCATTATGCCATCACTAATACATATAATACTGTCCTGATGTCATATGGATTAAATATATTTTTTTAAATTTTTCAGCAAGCCCTTTCTGTATGGTATACTAACTGTAGTTAATTTTCAGGTGTCTGGTACGGTGTTTCGGTGGAGAGTTTCTCTTAAACTACCAATCTCCTCTTGATATGCATTGCTGTTACTACATATTGTTTTTGCTCGGTGTTGTAGACAACAAACCATTCTTTTAAATTATAAGAATGGTGGAAGTTGAAGTTTAGGTACGGTTCAGTGAATGTTGGCTTTCGGTTGACTCTCCAGAAACAGCTTGTGCTAATCAAATCTCTTACAGAAAAAAAAAATCATGATTTAGAACTGCGTGTATGAGATCCATGCAAATGTGGAAAACTTTACAAAGATGAGACATGTCCACTAAAAGTAAGGCTATAAGAACACCGAAAAGATGTCATACGTGGAGAGATTGAAAAATCAGGTATGACTGCTCCAATCTCTCGTCCTCCCTCGCCAATCTTTTACGAGAAACACCCGTCTGGCTGAAACTACTGTCAATAATTTTCCCCACTCTTTATCTGTGCCTAAATCAAAACGTAGATTTCATTAGCAGAGCTTCTTTCTCAGAAGTGCACGATTGTGGAACTCTCTTCCGTTTGCCTGTTTCCCACCTGACTACAACTTGGATGTCTTCAAGTCCAACATAAACAATTTCCTGACAAACCGCCCCCTTAAGTAAGACACTTTATCAACTCTCCAATACTAATGATTACTACAATACTATCTCATTGATTACTGTACACGCAATAACCCTTATCCCTGAGTGGCCTCCGGGCCTTGATAAGTAGTGACTACCATGTAAAAAAGAAACAAATAAAAGAAAACATATATGGAGGGAAAAAGAGAAAATATCTATCTTTTCTGAGACGAAGTAAAAATTTAGACAGAAGAGCAAAGAAGCAGCATAAATGCTGGCGACAATCAATTACTAAGTAGACTTAGTATAGAACTTTACACGATTTGGCAACCGTTAAATATAAATAATGGATCATATATACAGTAATAAGTAAAATAATATTAATAATATACATACATAGTAATAATACAGTAGAACTCCGGGATACGGTGGCCCTAGAATACGTTTTTTTCAGGTTACGATGTTAAATACGATTTTTGCAGGTTATGATGAGAAATACGATATTCTTCCGGACCCTGGTGACGGTATTTTGCCCGCATTACGGTGTTACTTATAAAGTTATTTGGTTATATACGTGTGTATTCTATATTGTACTGTATTTTGTTACTAATTTTTAATACCGTACCCCGGGGTTCTACTTTTTGTAGTAATAGTGATATTTACATCTAGAAATAAATTAGGTTTAAGGCTCCTAAAATTGGTACTAAAATTGTCCGCAAGACGTGACGCAATGGTTAGACTACTTAAACACATTCAATTGTGAAATGATATTCTCTTGAAGGTTCAGTTCTCAGTGTAGACGACCGGAAAATATAATTGCGAATTACTTAGGATCTCTGTCCAGTCATGGCTTATGCAACGAAAAGCATGTTACTCCACTGAAATAAATAAAGGGTTCCGTGCGGATTCTCGAGTTAGACACGATACACGTGAAGAGGTTACATCGGTCGAAACGTTGTGAAAATGGCGCCGAAGATGAGAACAGTTGTTCGAAGAATATAATACGAATAACCTTTCACTATTATTTAAATACTATTTATTCTGGATGGAATTTTCTTCCTTTTTCACTAATGAACTCAACCTTCATATTTCCGCCTTACAATATTAAAGACGATACTTTTAATTAATAAATATATATTAACCCATTTATATTCAAGCATAAACACAAAGACAAATAAAGATAACATGATTTTTACAAGGTGTTTCTATTATTTTGTCCAGTTAGAATCCTGGTAGATGGTTTACTGCAGAAACTTCTCCCATCCAATCTCCGTTGTTTGAACGAAACGTTACAATTGCATTTATTTACATTAACGAAAAAAAAAAAATCCAACCAGTTATGTACAATAAGAGACGATAAAGGAATATGTATTATTTTAATTGGAATTCATTATTGAGATAAGTATTAGTTATATTAATTTATTTATTGCGGACTATTATTCTCATCTCTCTTAGATGTTGCTTCACGACGTTTCGGCCAACTATTCCTCTGGCCTTCGTCAGGTGGTAACCGCGACGGATAGGAACTTCTCATCTGGAACCGTAGAGATTCAACGTCACTATCTTCGGGGCCCGTGGCGCAGTTGATAGAGACGTTAAATCTCTACGATTCCAGATGAGAATTGTCTGAAGATAGCGGTTTCAATTCTACCCAAAGCCGGTTAGAGGCTTACTTGACCAAAGACGTGGTGAGACGACTACATCCCTAGATGGCAGTGATTGCTGAGAATGCAGTTGGGAGATTCGAAGTTCCTATCCGTTGCGATTACCACCTGACGAAGGCCAGAGGAATAGTTGGCCGAAACGTCGTGAAACAACAACTAATAAAGATGAGAATAATAGTCCGCAATAAATAAATTAATACAATAAGGGGAAGTTATGCAAGAATTGAAGATAACATCAATTTTCTAGAGATTCGTTTTAGATATATGTGACCACTTTTTAGAAAATGCAGTATTTAAGATGGCGACATCGTATAATTCTTTGCTTATGAAACAGAATGGCTTCTTATACCAATGTATTTTGGCGTTTGTTCAAATGGAAGATATAAATCAGATGTTTTCAAATTTGAATTAAAAGAAATCGACTACGAAAATTGTATAATTACAACGTTAGATCCATTTAACAAGAGTCATGATCAGCGCGAAAGCATAACTCGTCTGTTTTCGAATGTTTTCGTTCAAAGCAGACACCGCTGTATAAAACATTGGTCATTTATCTTTGAACATAGAAGTGACTATCTCTGCTGTTATACAATCTAACTTATGATCAACACGAAAACATAACTCATTTATTTTCGAATGTTCAACGCTGTTTTAGTTTGTTTAATTATCGCCTTTATATGTTATTACGGGAATTTAGCAACAGAGATAGATTCCATGATCAAAGTTTCTTTCAAAGAACTGCCTGCATGTGAAACACTGTTCCGCTTGCCTTCTTCCCGGTTGAATGCAACATGGTAGCCTTCAACTTCAATGTAAACAAGTTCTTCTTGAGCCGTCCCCATAAATAATCGAATTCTACCCAATTTACACCATTAAAGATTACTGCACTACCATTTTGCATTCATTAACCTTTATCCTAAAGTGGCCTTCAGGCCTTGATAAGTTGTGATTCCCAAGTATAAAGATAGATATATACGGAGAGCGAGAGATAGATAGATAGATGGAGGGAGAGGAATATAGATAGATACAAAAATAGAGAAAGAAAGATAGATAAATACATATATATATATATAGAGAGAGAGATACACGAATGCAAAGAGAGATTTTTCTTTTATAACTTTAGGAATATTTTGGAAGTTATGTGGTTTTGACATGTATCCTGTTATAGTTATACCAAGTAGTTTCAGTATAAGTGTTATATATATATATACACACACACACACACACACACACACACACACACACACACACACACACACACACACACACACACACACACTTGAAAATATATGTTTATTCGTTTTATTTGTAATTATCTCAATAGCGGTCGAAACAAAAAAAACAAAAATGCATCCATAAAATGGAAATCCCGGTGATGAGGAAGTGTTAGTAGATTTTTGCGTGTGAGTAAAAGTTAGTGCTACCTATTCTAAATATGACTCTTTCTGAGATTCAGCTAGGCCGGGATTAATACAGGAAATAAAAACATATGGTCATTTATTGCTGGACGGGGAAGTGTCTTATTTCATATAGATCGATTTTTCATCGAACACTGGGTTGCAAGCGTAACAATGCATTGAGAACATCTGCGCAGACGGTTTTGTAGGAAACCTGATCACAGTCACACATGCATACGATGTGAATTAATCAGAAACCAGTGACCTTTAAAAAGGATCTACAGACCAGGAAAAGACTAGTTCATTAAGTATGTAAGACAATTTTCAAATGTCAACCTTCACGTGATACATAAGGAAACCATATAAGTACAATATATTTGGAAAACAGTGAATGGTACGGCTTTAGCTTGATATTACAAGTAAAAATATATCTATACTGTATACATCTCGTTTTAGTCAATAAAATCTTTGGGGTTAGGTTTAGAGTAATGGATTTTGAGGTAGGATAAGAATTAGGGTTTAGGGTTGGAAGTTAGTGTTTGGGTTCAAGTTCTCTAATTACATATTATTTCAAAACTACTGTTACTTTGGTTTGGTTTCTACAAGTAAAAACAACTGCACCGTACGCCTCGCATTTATTTTCAATAAACGAATCTTTGGAGTTGGGTTTAGTGTAAGGGATTAGGATTATGGTTAGAGTTTATGGCTTGGGTTCAAGGCTTTCTAATTCACGTTCATTCGAAACAAACCTGTAGAGGTAGACCGAGGTAGATAATAATATGTAAATAACAAATAAATACGACACCTAGTTAACTTCTCTTAGCCGACACATACATACACAGGGAGAGAGAGAAAGAGAGAGGGAGGGGAGAAGAGAAACAAAGATAGATAAATTGACAGATACAGGGAGAGGGGAAGAGGGACAGACAGATAGATAAATAGATATAGAAAGAGAGAACATGAAAAAAGATAAATAGATACATACATACATATAGATAGATAGAAAAACACATACACACAAAAAGAGAGAGTGAGAGAAAGATAGATAAATAGATAGATAGATGCACACGCATACACAAAGAGGAAGGGAAAAAGAGAGAGAAAGACAGAAAGATAAATACAGAGAGAGAGAGAGAGAGAGAGAGAGAGAGAGAGAGAGAGAGAGAGAGAGAGAGAGAGAGACTCCCTTTTCTCTTCAACTCATTGAATAAAAATTCTAGTAACCGCAATACACAACCAGTATATATAGTTATTTTATAAGAACTAATCCAAACCTCGACATTAATCAGCGATGCATGAAACGGGTAATTCTTGTTAAGTATCAAGTTATTAAATCTAATCTTGACATTATATTCGATATTTGCTTTAATAAAGGTAATGCAATAAAACCTGCATATGTGAATTATTTATTATGTAACATTAAAAAAATAATAATCTTCAGTAAAATATATGAACGTAACAGTTGCTAATCAAATTTTATATTATTGTATTGCATTTTTACCCCAAACAAGGCACGGTGCCACTTTGATGTAGGGGGCTAATATCTGGAACATAATTGCAGGAGTACTATGTAAGGAGTTGTCTGTTTGCATTACACTTGAACTTCTGCATGTCAGTACAGTTTGGAAAGCAGGAACCCGGAATGGAATTCTAAAGTCTAGCAGTTCTGGGGAAACAACTGTTAAAATAGAAGGCTTTCTGTCATCTGTGGATCTCTACCGTGTAGGGATAGGATTTTGCTGCTTGCCGGGGTATTTATATCGAGGGAGTACAAGGGCTTTTAGTTCGTCGGAGCATACACCATTAAAATACTTGTAAAACAGACAGAAGGATACAACATTTCGTCGATGGGACAGCGGTTGAAGCCTTACTGAGAGTTCGGAACCTATTAGGTTGACGACTCTCTTTTGAACCCTATCCAAGAGTGAGAGACTAGTAGCAGATGCACCAGCACAAATGTGACGACAATACTCCATACATGGGCGAATGGTGGATATTTTCAGGCGTAAGTAATTTTCTAGCACGGTAGAGAAAGCCCATTTTCCTCGTAGCAGCCTTGGCAATGCATTCGATGTATCTGTTCCAACTCGTGTTCCCTGTGAACGTTAAACCGAGGAGTTTGAACGAAGTACTTATCCGTGGTATCATCAACCGTCCTTCTCATTTAAATCTCTTCCATTCTCTTTTCAAATTGTTTTTGTAATTGTTCCTAGCGCTATTATTATTGGCTCACAAAAGGACTTTATTATTATTATTATTATTATTATTATTATTATTATTATTATTATTATTATTTACTTACTTACTAGAAATAGTCACACAAGCCATCATCGAAGATTTGTTTTTAAATTTGTGACATTCTCTGGAATCTGAGTGACAACAAGACTCCTCAGATTTCCATTATTCTCCACCTCTTTCGATAATCATTGCAGATGAATTTGCGTTATCGTAACAGCCACTTACTATTGATTTCTTGTTGGCGGCGACCATTGGTCTTAACTGGAATTTGGGTGGCAAAATGCCTCCCCAAGGTCCAAGTCCTCTTTGTACTCATCCAACGGAGGTCTGGCTAGTACTTTCTCTCCCCAGTATTTTCATCCTCCTTGACCCTCCTAACTTATTTCTAGTAACACATAAACGGAAAAAATTGGAGGGAAGGTAAGGGCAAAGGGTTTAACTTGCAATTATACAGTTTCAGTTTTCATGATTCCGTGTGATGCTCCTTTGTGTTTTAATATTTTATGCACTCTAATTTTTTGAAATCCATCTATAATATAAATCTCACCTGCCTATTTAAATATATGTATGTATGTATGTTTGTATGTCTCGCAAAAACTATCTACAAAAGCGACGGATTTTTCAAGATAGGTATCATTTTGAAGCTCGATCTTCGGCCGACAAATATGGAGCAATTGGCCAAAAACATTACTTCTTTCACTCTCAACTGGGCACTTTTTTACAGAGAGGGGTCGCTTTTTTCGCCGATATTTTCGAAAGTCATCGCTTCTTTTCGAATGTCTGGCCTTAATTTAAACCTACATCACTTCCGGTTTGGCGATGGGCGCAACAGCTAACGCGTCACTTTTTTTTTCTTATTTTCTTTTCTTCCGTCGCGGTACTACGGGTTCGAGCCTGCCTGCCTGCCCACTACCACTTTTTTTTTGCGCTCGCAATTCCCCCCCCCCCTTTTTTTTTTCAACAAACACCCTTACACACACCTCCACTTTCTTTTCCGCCTTCGCATCACGGGTTCGAGCCTGCCTGCCTGCCTGCCTGCCTGCCTACTACAACTTTTTTTTTTTTTTTGCTCAACACACACAAACACACGAGCAACGCCGGGCACCCAGGCTAGTAAAATATAAACAGAAAATAACATTATTAGAAGAGTGAAGAAAGTTAAAGAATAAATGTCTTTAGCTTTTATAGTTGACTTTGAAAAGAAACAGTTTTTTTACCTTTAATACTATTCATGGAAGTTGCTGCTGATGTTTGAATATAATATAATGGATTAATTACACCCCTTGTTCTTAAAAATAGCTATTTATCACATCTGTATATTGAAACAACGCGTATTATTATGTTGTATTACTTTTTATTGTGTTCTTATCAACAGAAGGCATCCCGCTTCTTCTTCTTCTTCTTCATTTCTTTACTCACCTATAAAATACATATTCTCAGAATTAGTTATTTATTACAGCTGGGAATGCTTTAGTAGAATCTTGTGCGGTTTGCTAGACAGAAAAAAAGCTATCTTTCTTTACGTGCAAGCAGAGAGGATTTAACTGCCTTCTACATATTTTGTGCCCTTGTTTCCTATCATATATATGTGTGTGTGTATGTATATATATATGTATACATATATGCATATGTATATGTATATATATGTGTATATCTATATATATGCATCTGTATATGTGTGTGTGTATATATATATATATATATATATATATATATATATATATTATTTACTTTCAAAACGAAATCGGTTATTATATATTTTATCAATCAGTCTTTCCTTGGTTGAGAAGCGTATTTAAAAAGGCTAGGTTCACGTGTAGCCGAGACTTTTATCATGCGACATTTTGTTATGTTCGTATTATTTTGATTCTTCAAATAAAAAAATGTAATTTTTTTAGATGAGGGTTGATTATTCATATTATTCATATTATTTGGATTCTACAAACTACAGTTCTCATCTTGGTTGTAATTTTCACAACGTTTCGGCCGATGTAACCTCTGAATTTCTTCAGTTGTATCTTGTCGAACTCGGAATTTCAATGGAACCCTTTATTTCATCCACAAGGGTAGTATATGCAGGTTCTGTTAGCCATGAACGGGTAAAAGATACATAATTCGCCATTATATTTTTAGTATATCCCACACTGAGGATTGAACCTTCAACGCCAGAAGAGTGTAACTTAATCTGAATTTTACCAGGTACTTTCTTCAGTATGCTCGCATAAGAATCCAAATAACACGAATAATCAATCTACATTTCCAAAATTCAGTATTATTCTTATATATTTATTAGAGTGCAAGTCATTTTATTATAGAATTAAAAGGTTGAAGTGTCACCCAGTTCTTGTAGGCATCAGTTTTTCTGCCTGATAATAATGAGCCTTTCAACCTGTGTGGAATTAAAAAAGCAAAAAAAACAAAAACAAAGACAAACAATAAAACGAGGCCCTTTGTCGTGGGTAGAGGTTTTCTGATTGGTTGACTTTAGAAATTACTTTTGCTAGTATAATTTCAGAATAGGAAGTTTGCATTTACGTCACTTCAAAATGACTGCAATAGAGAATACAAAATTGGGTTGATTTGAAACTAAGTGATATTATTTCTTTAATTATGCTGGTTGCATTTACAAGGGCTGATACGCACATGCATACCTATAAACATGTTAAATGGAGACTTTGAGAGAGAGATAGACAGAGAGCGAGAGAGAGAGATAGACAGAGAGTTATGTGTGTATGTCATAGAGAAAACTTAGATACACACGCGCACAGATATATATCACACACTCTCTCTATATATTAAAGTGACCTTATCTGTTTGTCTGTGTGAGGAAGGTCTCTACTAAACTTCTCTATTTTTGGTCTACAGACTTAAAACTTGATATATGAAGAATTTGGGCTTGTGGACCAAAGTCGATTTGGTTTTTAGCCGGTAAAAGTAGTTGCTGAGGAACCAAAATTGAAAAAAAAAATGGAATTTGGAATAAGTCGACTAAACGTGTTACTTCTATATGGTTTTGGTTCAACTATAGCTGATGGCACCCAAATCATATTTTTTTTTATTTTTGAAATCACTACTATATATTGGGTACAATATGATAAGCAATAGAGACTTAGCTCTATAATAATAATAATACAAAATCTGCTTAATTAAAATATATTTAAGCGTATTTTACGATCGAGAAACGCTGGACTAGTAATATATATATATATATATATATATATATATATATATATATATATATATATATATATACTTTACTCGATAACTTTTACGTAACTGGGAAGTATATATATATATAATGTCGAGTAAACAAACGTTACTTTTTTTAGCGCTCGGTCCAAACTATTTCAAGTAACGAGGGAAAATAAGAAAGCAAATAAGTAAGACAACCGAATATTTATTCATGGTGATTAGTTTGGTTGTTTTGTAATGGAAAATTGCTGCCTATATTTTTGGCTTTGCAGAACATTGAGTTTAGTTCTGCAAAATGGGGAAAAAAGAATAACATCAATGTTTTGGTGCATTTTTAGTCAGGAAGCCGTTATCTTAAGACAGCCTGATCTAGTAGCACCAGCGTAATGAAGAAAGAAAAAAAGATAAAAACAACGAAATTAATGACATATTTTTGTTTACTTTTTATTTATCTTAAACGTTTCCAAACGAGTAAAAGATGAGGAGAGATAAAGAAAAACTGAACACGTTATGTGAACAAGAAAAATAGCCAACGCTTGACACTAACATCCCATTGCATATAAAAGTCTGATTAAAAGATATGTCCTTCGGTACCCACAGCATAGATAATCAACACATAGATTTCTTGATTTATACGTGTTTCTATCATATCTCTCTTAATCTGACTGTTTTTCCGTTCCACTTTTCCGGTCAGGCTGAACATTTGTTTGGACCTTTACTATAAGGTGCAGCGAACTAAGTATTAGGGTATACGTTCGATGTATAATTAGGTATTAACAGAGATTGATATGGATTAATATACGTTGACACATCAGGTCTCGTTAGATGACCGAAGTTAAGCAACGTTGAGCCTGATCAGTACCAGATTAGTGACCAATTTGGGAATTCCAGGCGCTGTATGTAAGAAGACGTCGACATCTCCTAAAACCTAACGTCGTCATCCCTCCTAACAGGGATATACATGCGACTGGGAACCGCTTGTGAATTTCATACTTCAATGGAACTTCCTCCTTTGGATTAAGTCGGTTATATCCGCATAGGATTAGTGCCGTTTCCATTTTCAACCATCACAATACAATATTGACTTTGTTGGCTTTCGCGAAACTACTGTGGGTGAAATTTTGTACAGACCTTTATTATAATAAGGTATAGCGAACTAGGTATTATGTTATTGATTTAATTCACAGTTAGGGATAAAAAGGAATTAGTATTTATTGCAAAAATGAGCCCAAATTTAACCATATTCAACAATCAATTTGGCATAAAGTTCTTATTCTGTGTCAACGTACTATAACTTTTTCCGTTTTAACGGGCCAAAATATCTAATATAATCATATTAAATCAAAACGTAAACAATAAAAGTGTATAACAAGCGAAGCATGCATGCTCCCCCGTGCATGCACAATGAACGAGGAATAAAAAATGACTAAGTTCAGCATTGCCCCCCCCCATTTAGCCCCAAAAGTCCCCAGGGGACGACAAATCCTGGTGAAAATGAACAAATGGTGCAGTTTTAGGCCTTAACATATGTAAATTTGAGTTCTGCACCATGCAAAAAAAAAAAAAAAAAAAAAAAATGACGAAGTTCATCATTTACCTCCTCCCCCTATTTAGCCCCAAAAGTCCCCAAGGCCTTAACATATTTAAATTTGAGTTCAGCACAATGCAAAACTGCTAAACAGACATACACAGAAACATTTTGGACAAATATGGTAAAATAGTCTCCGAAATGGAGTTATTAGACCTAAAAGAGCCCCTGGGGCACACCCAAGTTATCGCGAAGTATAGACAAACACAATTATATAGAAATCAGTTAGTTACAACTTTTTCGAAAGTTTTATAAAAATCCTTCCAAGGCATCAATTTTTTAATAAGCACAAAAGTGCCAATTTTAGGCAGTTAACCCGAAAGGCACCTATAAGGGGGCAACCGTTTTTCCGGAAAGTCTGTTCAGTTACTTTTTATTCATATCATGTTTAATGTTTGTGCAAAATTTCCAAAAATTCCAAAACGTAGTTATTGAGAAAAGTGTAGGACGAATGGACAGGGGTGAATTGACAGGTCCACACTCCTTTTGTCGGGGGACCAAAAACCAAACAAAATAAAACGTTAATTAAATTTTTATTTTATAATTTACTAGCAGGAAGACCCGACATTGCCTAGGACTGAATGATAATCAATGAATGTTTCACACTCCCATAATTTTATTTTCATCGACATAAGTGAAATCGCACATTAAAAAAAAAAATCAAATCGATTGATTGTCTGCTCAAGTTGGGGGACCCATTACGGTGCGCCGTTAGGAAGCCTTACATGCCTTCCCGCTTGAATTAAAGCTTAAAATGCAAAAGTCAAGTATTATGGTACAGTTGTGCCTTAAACAGAAACATTCATTTCGAATGCGCTTCTGTCATATTAAAGACGATAACGTTGATCTTATATGTTCAGCCTTGTGCTTGTGTGGTAATAAAACTTCTTAAATGTACTTGTGATATTGGACTGTGTAAGGTGTTTATTTTGGTCAAAATTACCTGCTTCTTCTTTCATCGGATTATTTCGATTATAGATTATCGATACTTATCGAAGATATTTTGATAGAAAAGAACACTGCCAGGTAATAATTATTTTCGTGTGAAATTTCGGTCCAGTCGTTTTGGAGCTCATATGAAACTCTCTTTTTCTCTCTCATACACACAGAAACAAACGCATATACAGAAACACACAGACAAAGTTATTTTTATATAATAGTAGATTTTATTTGGCTATTCATGACGGGGTTAGTGTTTTCTGAAAAGCTCGAAAATGATTTACAGAAAAAAACAAAAACAATAATCAAATTACAATTCTCACCTAAGCCATCTTGGAAAAAAAGTGCAAAAAAAAGAAATGAGTGCATGCAGTACCAAGGCTGCCACTAATTGCAATTATAATTAAGAATTGGTTTAATGCTGGCGTAGGCTTAGTCGTTGGTTTGGAAAATATTCTATTTTTCTTTTTAATTTAAGTTTCTCATTAATTGATTGAAACATGTGAAATTGTAAATTTAAAATGTTACCGTTGCATAATTAAACGAACACGCACGCATACGTACGCATGCACGAAGAGATACTCAGAAAATTTTACATACTACACTCATCCACATAAACACGTACACAGACTAACTACAAATGCACACATACATTCACACGCTGATGCACACACAAATATGCACAATGTAAAAAACACAATAAAGTTGAGAATTTTCTGTTTCTGAGAAATAACATAATTTATCAGTAGAAACAGTTGACATACTTGCTATACAAAAACACACACATTATATATATATATATATATATATATATATATATATATGTATATATAAAAGGAACTACATAGAAATAACGAAGAATATAAATTGAAATGGTTAATATTAGGCAGTTCAAAACAATTTAAACCTAGTAAATTGAAACGTTATAACTTTTGAACCTCGCAAATCATATAATATAAGGAATATATTATAAGGAAATTTATTAAATAAAAGACAGGAAGTAATCCAAAGTGGTTTGTATAGAGCAAAGCATATACTCTCCCGTCTAAAACCTGACAAGGTAGCCCAAATAAATAATACTTTATATATATTAGTTGTCCATATATATATATATATATATATATATATATATATATATATATATATATAATAGGACAACAAGAGTATTAAATGAAGTCACAAAACTATATATTGGTAGATATAGAATGGATCATTTATTGAATAATGGAATACAAGCAAAATTTGGGGGATAGACGGGATTCTTTATGCCAGGGCATTTCGAAGCCTAATGCTTCTCACCAGAAGAGTAGAGAAGGTGCTAGGTAGCATGGGGAAGATGCGGCGTTTAGCGTAGGGATCATTAGGGACGAAAAAGATTAAGAGGAATTATAGAATGTTGGGGGAAGCTTTATTGAATTCTAAATAAATAAAGGAGAAGCTTGTTATGGTCTTTAACATAGTGTTGAGTTTAAGGGGTATATGTTTTAGGGTTAAATTGGGGGTGTATTGTTGCTGCGTGGTGATTTATTTTAACGGTTTGTGGGGTGTCTATTATCCATGGAGTGGTATTTTTGTCAGGTGTAACCTAAACGGCAAATGTCGGCTATAAAATCGCTTATAATTTTTTTTTTTTTGGGGGGGGTTATGCAAGGTTATAATATTGATTAGGTAATATGCGGCAATATTTTTAAGTTTCTTCTGTTATGATATAGGGAGCATGATTATAAGAGGGCAGTTGGAGGATAGGATGGCAATGTCTATGAGTCCGTTTAACTTGATGCAAAAGGTTTAAGGATACATATAGATGGCAAAGTGGAAGAGTAAGGAAACCATTACTACTTATAAAAGGTGTAATAATATCAATAACAGAAGGGTAATTGTAATAATGAGAATGATAATAATAATGATAATCATAATAATAGTAATAATAATAAAGATAAAATAAAAGTAAAAATGAAGATAAAAATAAAAATATTACCAATAGCTGTGATAAAAGTAATGTCAATATATATATATATATATATATATATATGAACTTGTTTTGTTTTGTGTATTGATATTCATATTAAAAACCCTTTTTTCTATTTATTAAAAAAATACAACTTTGTTATATATGGGTCGTGGAATTGCATTAATCTGTAAAAGATCTTGTTAATTTGCATATTCTTTTAATCATTCACTTTAATTAATTCCCTATTAGTTTTTTCGGTTTTCTTATAGGATGGTCATCTTCAGTTGACTATTACGTGTAATTATATTCATGCAGATATTCTACATCATATATATATATATATATATATATATATATATATATATATATATATATATATATATATATATATATATATATATATATATATACCCATTCACATACACCTTTCACGATAAAGCTAGAACCCAGAATTAGATAGAATCAAGCAATTGCATTGACAATGGACAGCGTTGTCCGTTGTCAATGCAATTGCTTGATTCTATCTAATTCTGGGTTCTAGCTTTATCGTGAAAGGTGTATGTGAATGGGTATATATATATATATATATATATATGATGTAGAATATCTGCATGAATATAATTACACGTAATAGCCAACTGAAGATGACCATCCTATGTGAATGGGTATATATATATATATATATAATGTCTCAAGAAAATTGCCACCCAAATTCCACCGTAAGTTTTTGGCCTACAGGTTATACTTTTATGTGTTTTACATAAGCATTAATGTTACAATATTTTTTTTATAGTAAAATGCAGAATGATCTCGCACAGTCGGGAGATTCTATTTATAAACGATGCTGCTTGGGCACTGACGAATCGAATTAATTCACGTCCTGCTACGAACCAATCAGAAACCAGAATTGCTTCATAAATATTAAACCTTTCTGTAGCAATTTCGCATTTGTTTTTTTTTTTTCGTGTCAATACGGAAGAATCTTTTGCTCTGTGTATTTCGACTCGAGAACTGTCTACTGCAAACCAGTCAACTCCCAGTACTTGTTTAGAACAACGAACCATCGGAAACTGTTCTGAAACTAAACATGGCTTACACTTCTAGAATTAATATGTCGCAACACATTCATGAGCATGTTTCGATCAGCCAGTTACTAGTGACTAGAGATCACTTCAGTTACGGTTATGGTTACGGATGAAGCCGTTGTATAAGCAACATCGCCTGAAGAGGTATCTAGTTACTAGCAACTGGCTGACCAATACATGCTCATGAAGGTGTAGCGACATTCTAATGCCTATGTAAAACAAACAAACAAATGAATATATATATATATATAGTGTATGTCATTAAATATTAAATTCTTTTATTTTTGTGCATAACATATATATATATTATTTTAACTAATGCAACACTCACTATGTATTTTTGAATATACATTGTAGGCAACCTGGTTAGTAAGATGAGCATATGCTTTTTTGTTAATTTTGACAAGTTTCTAAACTAAACGACCGATCATTAAAAACTTTCGAACATGAATGCTTTGTGTAAAGGTAGGTAATACGGTTTATATTTAGTTTAATATAGTTTTATGCGAATGGTAAAAAAGGTAGGAGACTTCATACATATCTAGATATCTTCAATTTGTGTAAAATATTAACACTATGCATTAAATATCAATTAATAAATATCCCTTTTTTCGTTTGAGCCAGTCTAGTGTCATAATATGGAACAATCACATATTATAAGATTCTTTTATTATTTTTTACATGGTAGTCACCACTTATTAAGGTCAGGAAGCCACTCGAGGATAAGGGTTATTGCGTGTACAGTAATCAATGAGATAGTGTCTTACTTAAGGGAGCGATTCATCAGGAATTTGTTTATGTTGGACTTGAAGACATCCAAGTTGTAGTCAGGTGGGAAACAGGCAGACGGAACAGAGTTCCACGGGCGTGCAATTCTAAGAAATAAGCTTTGGTCATGGAATCTACGCACAGATAGAGAGTGGGGAAATTTACTGACAATGACTTCAGCTAAATGGGTGTTTTTTGGGAAAGATTGGCGAGGGGAGACCAGAGATTGGAGCTCGGACGAGCACCTGCCATGGAAGTAACGATAAAACAAAGACAAGCTCGCAACGCCTCTTCTGTGGGAGAGAGGTTGTAGGGAAGAGAAAAGGGCATCTCCCACTAAGCCACGAAGTCTATTTTGTACTCTGTCAAGGCAGAATAGGCTGGTTTTAACAGCTCCTGCCCAGATGTGGCAGCAGTACTCCATCCTTGGATGTACTTGACTTTTATACAGATAGAGAATTGCATCAGTATCTGAAGCGGGAGAAGGATCCTACCATTTTTCCAGCGACCTGGGCAACAGACTTGATGTATGTGTTCCATTTCAGATTAGGAGTAAAGGTAAAACCTAGAAGCTTGTCAAAACATAGAGCTCCTCAAAACGAGAGCCATCCATTTCAATTGATGCCAGATGTGGATCAGAGCGTTGATGATGTAAAGATAGGAGCTTGGTTTTAGATGCATTAAAGGTAACCAGCCACCTCTCCCCCCTGTACCACGCGCTCAAGATCAGAGGAGAGAGAATCAGAGAGAACTTTGTAATTTACGGCCTTTGATGTGTTGCCATAGATGATCGTGTCAACGAATGATTTAAGTATATATTTTGGAAGATCATTAATGTAGATCAGGAAGAGAGTTGGGTGTAGGATAGACTTCTGATGGACTTCAGCATTAATACTGTGGGCTTCTGATTTCTGCCCATCAAACACTACTCTTATGAGTGGTCAGAGGATCCCAGGGGAGATAGAACGGAACATGAACATAGCTCAGGGGAAGTTGTGAGAAAAAGGTCTAGAAGGCTTGCATACTGACCAGTAGTATCGGGCACACGGGTGGGTTCGTGAACAATCTGAGTGAGGTCATAGGCAATAGCAAATTCATGACAGAACCTTCCCTCGACATCGGTTTTATTTGAGTAGGTCAGCCATTCCACATTATTGACATTGAAGTCACCGCAAATGTGAATGTTAGCCGAAGGATGAGCAAACAGGATGTGGTCAAATTTGTCAGATATACTCTTAAAGATAGTAACCCCGCTGTTGTGGGGGCGATAGAGGGCAAATATAAATGTGGTGGTATAAGCAAGTGCAACCCGGAAGCACATATGAGGTAGATTTAGATTTGTATTAATTTTTTTTTTCATTTGAAACCAATTAAGCAAGATTCCCTGTATTTCAATTTCTTAAGTTCTAAAACGAAAATCATTTATTGGTTTTGGATCCAAATTGGCATAAGTATTTTATACATAATTTTACTAATTTATATATTGATTTTAATCTTTGAAAGCTGACGTAAAAGTGCTACACATATATTCTATTCAAGCGGCCATTCTTCTAGTATATTATTATTATAATTAATTATTTTAGATACAGTAGTTATCCACGGGCACGTGTTATGTCGTATCTACTGATCATTAGTGCGATTTACTATACAGAGGTTCGATCACACAACCACAAAGTTTGTGGTCAGGTGCGTTACCGCTACGCTGCGGTGACTCGGCTAAATCTAAGTGCAATTTTATCGTATTAAATTTATATATTCTTAAAAAGGGACTTTTACATACTTTCAACGAACGCCTTCTAATAAGAAATGATCTGTAAACAATCTCCCTTGTGGGTAGTTAATTTGTTCCAGAAAAGTCGGCACAAGAATCAGGTGATATTCCGTAGCCATTCTAGTGTTTATAATTTCTCACTCTCACCTTCGCTTCCGATTCGTTATGATACAGCCTCTCATCCACATTCAACGATTAAGCAAGATGCTTTTTGTTTTTGATTGACGGTGCATTAATTCTTGTCAAGTTCGATCAGCAATCTGCGGTTCTGATTTCGATAAAACGTTAAATATGAATAATTTGCTTGCGAAACGCGATTAACAACCCAACTATGAATCGATATCTGTTAATTTAATGGGAATGCATTATTCGTTTTTTTTTTTTTTTTTTTTTTTTTGTTAATCCCGAGCTACGGCAGATTCCGCAACAATGGATTTTTGTCACTACATGGCACGATCACAAATTGGTGTAGGCGAAGGTTGATGTTACAAAGATCATTATGAAGGGCGTTGGCCCATCCCATCATCAGCTTACCTCTCGGCCACTTCTAATGCAAACGCAAGTTTCGAGAGACTCCTATTTTTTCTAAAATTCATCTAATTCCTTCTCCAAATGTTCGACTTCATTTCCTTTCTTTATCTCATATGATAACTTGTTAAAAATATCTATATAATATTTCTCTTAATCTGTCTGGCCGTTCCACTTCTCGGAAACTACTGGATTGATTTGGGTGAAAATTTGTATGGACCTTTGTTATCAGCTGTAGCGATATAAATATGGTATCCGTTCAATGCGAAGTTAGAGAATAATAGTAATTAATACAATTAGCATTTAATGCAAAAATTGAGCAAAAATTTGATGATATTCAACCATTAATTTAGTATAAAGTATTCATTCTAACTCAACGGGTTATAACTTTTGCTCGTGTTGTACCGGCTGGAAATATAATGTTACTATATTAGCAAAAAGACTACGTTAGTAAATAGATCGGCTCATTGTTGTTGTTGTCTCTTCAAACATATCAAAATCAACTCAGCCGCCATTCCTTCATCTTATTCTTAACCGATGTAAAGTATTTCGAGAAAATAGATAAATAAAAAGAAATAAACCGACTTATGTGTTCACCAACGTTTCGTCTTTATTTCGAGACTTCCTCTGGATGAATGAGAATAAAAAAACAAAAAGAGACTGGTGTTTTTGTTTTCTTAATCTCGGTTTGTTCCGTTTTATTTCTCTCTCTCTCCCCCCTCTCTCTATATGTATGTATATATATATATGTGTGTGTGTGTGTATATATATATATGTGTGTGTCTGTATATATATATGTGTGTGCGCGTATATATATATATGTGTGTATATATATATATATATATATATATATATATATATATATATATATAAAACTTGGAGTCTTCATACTCGTTTACGATTCATCAATTAAGCGTACACCTCAACAGATAGTTGATACTAATTATTGACACTCATCTGAGTATCAATTATTAGTATCAACTAATCGTTGGCAGAGAAGAGCAATGTCGATTTACCACAGCTGACCTATTGACCTAATTCTGCGCGTGACCCAAGTATTGGCACTACGCCAACACTTTTCGTTTTGATCAGCATTTTTGTTCATTCAGTTTTTTATTTGACTGATATAGTATGAAAAATAAAACGGCGCCCTTACAACGCGAAATAAAACAATTAATGTAGGATAAAAAGGTCGTTCCTTTAAAAGCTTTGATTTGTAAAAATTTGACTTATATTTTGGGTGACTAAAATAACCTCGAGAAAATATCAATAGAAGAGCACAGTATTTTTATATACAGGAGATCAGAAAAAAAAACCTATCGATACTGTCGCGTTCAAATCCAACACGAAAACTACCAGTCTCTGATTGTCTATGCTGGACTCTCTTCAGCCTCTGTTTATACGTGGGAGACAGATATACACAGAGACTGAAGATACTTCGATATAAAAAAACAGAGGCTGGTCCCTTTTTAGGTTTGAATTTGAAACCGACGTTACCAATGACACATATATATAAATACACATATGCTAACTGAGAATTATACGACAGAAAAATAATGAAATAGCACAAGAATGAAACATTATGTAAGTAAATATTAAAAAAAAACTATTTATATAAAAATATTGCTTAGCTTCCATTTCAATAAAAACGAAGCCTCCTTAAGAGAATCAACTATTAATCTAAGCGTAATGCCAAGTTCCGTAAAAACACTGTTAAGGCTAGCTTCATGTGTATGACCACTAACGCAACATTATATAGAATTTAATTCGCTTTATTCCCATGGTAATTCAAGGTGACTGAGGGATTATATATTAGCCTGTAGAATCAACGGTGGGTTTGTGACTGGGTTCGAATCTTTCAACTGGTAGTAATTATCATCTTCTACTTTGAAGATTGCGTAAGCAAGAGATGTCTGTAGATGAAAATAATATATACAATTTTTACGTACAAACACATGTGGTAACAAGTCCCCTATTTAAAATTCGCGCCAACCAGCATAATGTGAACATCGATTAAGACTGACCGCCGTCGTCAATGACAACAGATTTTTTTCTTCACGCAACATGAATTTAATCCCCAAATACTATAATATCTAAAATGGAAAAAAAAAAAAATCAAAATAACAAACAAACAAAGAAACAAACAAAAAACACTAAAAACAATAAACATTGTTTTTGTGTAACAGGGGAGCCATATAGCCTGGACAGGGTGATATGAGAGGATCGCTGTTGCCCGTGCAGCACCCCCCCCTCCACGAAATCAGAGGATCCAAGAGAAAGACAGTCTATAAAGCTTGTTGTCGATGATGACTATATAAAGTTAGGCCGCCTTAGGATCTCCGTCTCTGGATTTTCTATTGATGCTTAGTCTTTTTTCTGATTGGATAATCCAGCAAAGCAGAGGAGATTTTGAATCAGAGTTACCTTCCCCTAGATGAGCTACCATCCAAATTTAACGAGCGCCACCTGACCGAAGTGACTGGGTTTAAAGCACCAGCGAATCGCCTTTAGAAACAGTTTTGCCGCGCTTAGTAGCTAAACCATACGAGAGGGCTAGGACTGGATTTAATTGTCAAAGATTATTGGAGACGCACACTATATGGGCATTTTTTTAGGGAGAGCGAGCTTATCGCTATTAGCATCTTTGGTTATGACAACCTTTGAAACCAATATATCTCCACACATAAGCACTCCTTTAAAAATCTATTGTTGAAAAACCAGGCAGCTTTATCAAAATATATTTGACACCTAATGATGGAAATATTCCCTTCAATTTAATATTAAAAATACTAGGATCTTATAAAGCGTACATGCCGGGTGACAAATTCTGCGGACTTTGTAGATATGAAGCCCTTAATATTTTAAAATATAATTGCAGCAAGTCCATTCTCTTAAACTTAAAAGACGAAATTCCTACGGGATGCATTAATAAACCATCCAAACTTGAAGAGCGCCACCTGACCGAAATGACTGGATTTAAGGAACAAGTGAATAGTCTTTAGAAACAGTTTCTCAAAAATCTAAGATAAAAAAGTGATTTTATCATTTAATAAAATTTTCCTGGGCATTTTTTGGTTTTCAAATAATTTTAACGTTTGCGCGGCTAGAGTACCCACTTTCCCTAGCCGGGGATTGAACCTACAACCACCGTGTTGATGGTCAGCAGTTCTACCCCCCCCGGCCCATGAGATCGGTGATCGCAAATGACTTCAATAAATGTCCATTTAAATAAACACTCGCCCACCGCCCACAACGACTGATGTTAATCGTGACATTTACTATAATAATTAAATACCTACAGACACTAGTTCCTTTCGATAATCTTCAGTGCAGGGTGTCACGATTAACACCATTCGTTATATTCGGACCCGGCAACACAAGCCATCTCTGGCTCGATTAGCAAAGACCGTATACCATTAACCGCGTGAAATAACGTTGAATTTAAACATTTTAATTTTAAATGTTCTTTACCTCAGTCAGGCAGTGATTTAATCGTTATACGATGATCTATGCATAAGAGCTGAATTGACCGACTTAATTCAACTGAAAGTACTCAACGATAAGAAACGAGTTTCTTAAAGGGCTGACATTATATATATATATATATATATATATATATATATATATATATATATATATATATATACACTCCAAGAATCTCGTTTGTATATTCATATATAAGACAATCAATGCGGCGTTACAATAGAATCATTAGTGTCATTTTTGACCCCCTCCTAATACAAACCCGTATTTTTATTATCCTAATATAAAACCGTATTTTTGTTATAACTTCATATAGAAATGTCAGAATCACATATGGCATAATCATATATGACACCATGAATTACTTATACTGCACATCTAATATATATATATATATATATATATATATATATATATATATATATATATAGGGTGTCTCCAGATGCTTACTGATTTTAAATTTGATTAACTTCCTCAATATTAAAGTTATGCTTACCAATTTTCATATGTTGGTAGATGAGCCTCTCTGTGATTTTTTGTTTTTCACAAGGTCTAATTTTAGTTATGAAAAATGATGTTACTCAAATGTCAACCATTTTTATTTTCACACTCTTGTGCTCTCTGCATGACATTGTCCAGCACGTCACTTAACGTTTCAGGGCTAATGGGCCTAATTTCCTCTTCTATATTGTTTTAAGGGCACTTATTGTGGCTGGTTTGTTTGCGTATACCCGCTCTTTGAGGTAACCCCAAAGAAAAAAATCTGCACGTGTGAGATCTGGCGAGCGTGCTGGACAATTTATCTCACAGCCACGAGAAATTATTCAGTTTCCGAATATTTCAAGGAGCAGATTTAATGTTTCTCGTGCCGTATGCGCCATTTCACCGTCCTGCTGGAACCACATTGATCGAGATACCCCAATTTGACTTGATCTCCTTCTACAAGATGGACAATATAGAAGCTATAAGTAAAGCGTCCAGCTGCATTTATGTAACCTGATAAACCAAGCCAATTTTTATGGTCGATATTAAAGTCACTAAACATATGTATTTGAACGTTACTATCTGCTTGCTATTACATTTTTAACTTCCAAATTTAAGGCGTCCAATTATAAACTGTTCGCCTATCTAAATACTGACAATGCTAAACATTACTTAACTTTGGCCATCCTATCTATAAAAAAGGTTTATTAATGTATACGCCTGTTGTATGAAAGCATTATATTTGAATGAAAGCTGTTCTTTATTTATTGATGTCCCTTTTGGATTCATGATGACCGATCGTGATTATTACTTGTATTTCTTCTTTTTTTGTCACCTGACCAAACCAGACGACCAATTAGTGTCTGACGATGATTTTCGATTGACCACTCAGCCTGTACCAGTCAGTACAGGTCAGTGTCAGATCAATATCACTAACATAAAATGGGTATTTGATCCACTCTTAGCTATATCCACAGCAACCAGGAATGTTATTAGTTTCCTTGGTAATAACATCCGGATATTAAAGACACCTCGGTGGATCATGAATCCAGTTTTATAATAAATGAACACCGACTAACGATACAAATTAAGTTTCATTTTACGGAAATCTTAGAACTATAAACGTCTTTTGTTTTTGTAGTTATATATGTTATAATCCAGTTTCTTACTTTGTTGATTTTCTTTCTACGTCGGATTAAACTCGGACCGTAACTGTTTTTTTTTTTTAATTTTACAAAGGAGTCACCACATATCAAAGCCCGGAGGCCACTTGAGGATAAGTGTTCATGTTAGTATTGTAGTTATTGGGACAGTTGCGTAATAATCGTTTGTAAAAGACATTTAGTATAATTAGATTGTTTATGAGGATGTCTGAACAAGAAATTGTTTACGTAGACTTGAAGATAATGATATTGTAGTCAGCTGGAAAGCAGACCAGCGGAACAGAGTTCCACAGGTGGGCAGTTCTAGGGAAGAAGTTTTGTTCATGGAATTCATGTTTAGGTTCAGGCAACGATAGAGAGTGGGGGAATTTATTAATTTCCAAGGGTATTTCGATTTAGTTTGCTTCAACTATAAAATACCTCGCAAACACTGATTACCATGTCTGTTACCATCTTCTATGAGGTTCAGTTGGTTAAACACTTCGGTCTGAAATTTTCAGACAACATGAGTTGGATTAAGTGCATTAAAGATGTTGCAAAGAATGTAATTTCCCTTTACCGGGCTAGAAAATTTCTCACATACTCCAAGAGGCTAATTTATATATATGCATATAAAGTTGAATGATACCTCGTTCTGACATTGGAATTAAAAGCCTACGTTTTTATTTAAAAATTATTAAAACGAACTTCCTTATATACTCGGTCACTGATATGCGAGAGACTAAATACAGGATAACTAATTTGCATATTATTTGAAAAATTAATGAATTATTTAATCATGCATTTTTAAAAATTGTTTCTTATTGGGTGATTAGTTTTATTTAACTATGATGCTCAGTTTGATTTATCCATATTTTCAACATCGAACATAATTTTGTAGTATTTAGGATAAGCACATCTAGAAAACACACGCACACGCACACACACATATATTTTTATGCTTGTTTGAAGCCAAAAATAATTAAATTTGTTTCAAACCAATTTCCAATGCAGGCACATACACTTCTCCTTGCCAAAATTGCCATCATACATACGTTGGTGAAACCCAACGTGGATTAGAGAAAACACTGAATGAACATAAAAGAGATATAAGAAAGAGCAATTATCTGAATGCATTATTCTCTTATTCATTGCAGAGTAATCATACTTTCGATTTCAAATAAGCAAAAATAGTTAAATGTCTTTCAAATAAACTGCAACGGAGACTTCTTGAATCATCGATTACCGCAAATTCAAACACACTTTAACAGCGTGGACATTTCTATGATTTATCGCCATTAATAAGTAAACTTCTATTAAAAGAACATAATTTAATTTTAGACATAGGTTAACTCTTTCACCATCTATAATAATTAATACATATAAGAAGTCAATAAATGACAAACAAAAATACACTCCTTTCCTTTCAGTTACTCATCCATATTTGAATTTTAACGGCCATATTTATTTAAAAAAATAAATTACATCATATCTTTTTAAAACTATATCAACGACTATACGACGTTAACTCAATCTCTTCACAACGCTATAAAGTTTTTGTTTCAATTTCCAACATTTCTAAAATAAAACAAAAGCATCCTTTTGAAAACAAGTATAATTTCCAAATTTCAAAGACTTTTTTCGTTTTGAAATAGAATAAAGTCATAACTTCACAACAAATATATTTTCAAATATTGTACTGCTATTTTATTTTATTCAATTAATTTATCTAGAAGAAGTCTTACAATAAGGACGCAACGTTGATGGACATGTGGATAGATATATAACATTTTATAATATATTTTCCTTGTTCATCTCTCTCTAACTCGTCGTAACTACAATTTCCGGTATATTAATCATATATATATGTGTATGTATATATAATGAATATATATATATATACGATTATATAATGAATATGTCTGTATATATAATGAATATGTCTGTATATATAATGAATATGTCTGTATGTATAATGAATATGTCTGTATGTATAATGAATATGTCTGCATATATAATGAATATATATATCCATATATAATTAAATATATATATATTGAATATATATATATATATATGTGTGCATATATATAATGAAAATACATATATGCATATATAATGAAAAATGTATATATATGTGTATGTATATGTAATGAATATATATATATGTATATATAATGAAAATATGTGTACATATAATAAAAAAATATATATGTACGTATATATAATGAATATATGCATATATATATGTATACATGATGAATATATATTTATGTATATATGATATATACATATGTATATATAATATATGTATATATAATATATATATTATATATATGATATATATATTATATATGTATATATGATATATATATCTATATCTATCTATCTATCTATCTATATATCTATATCTATATATATATATATATATATATATATATATATATATATATATATATATATGCATATCTATAATATAAAGCTGAATGTCTGTGTGTGTGTGCCTGGTCACGATTAGGCTCCTATATCGTTGACTATTTTAAAAAACTGATTACACTGTGCAACAAATTTGAATTGAAAAAAAAAGTACAAGACATATAAGACCTGTTTAGGTGTAAGAAAAGTATGCTGATTCCAAATCTGACATTTATTTCTCTGGATTAGGTACCATTTTCATGTACTTTATTATTAATTATTTTGAAAAAAAACCCACCGAATTCACCAGTTTAAACAACATTTGTCCTCTTAACTCTCTTGTGTAGAATGTCATCATCCTTTTTTAAATTCCAGCAGTAGTCTGCCAACATACCAGTGTTCCATTTTCCTTTAAAACGTTTTTCTATTAATGAAATATCTTGATGGAACCTTTCGCCATGTTCATCACTCACATGGCCAAGATTCTCAGCAAAAAAATCCAAATGAGAGTGGAGCACATGAACTTTTAGAGACATGTTACATCCCATATCATGAAAATGATGCAATAGATCATTCACAACTTGCACATAGTCTTCTGAACGATGTTTTCCCAGGAAGTTATCACAAACTTTCTTGAATGACTCAAAGGCACATTTTTCTTTTCTCGTGAGATGTGTGTTAAAAGTTTCATCAAGAACAATTTTTTGAATTTGGGGATCTATGAAGATAACTTCTTTTATTTTAGCTCGACTTAATGAAGGAAACTTTTCTGCAAGATATGCAAATATGAAGGAATCCTTGTCTAGTGCTTTCACAAACTGCTTGATCAAACCGAGTTTAATATGCAAAGGTGGTAAATGGATTCTATCACTTTGCAGAAGTGGTTTGTGTTTGATGTTATGTTTTCCTTGCTCAATTTCATCTCTAGCAGGCCAGTGCTTGCGTATATAGTGTTCAGCTCTTGCTCTAGAGTCCCATAAGCACAAGAAGCAACAAAATTTTGTATAGCCTGGCTGAAATCTGCACAAACATGCCATTTATGGACTTCATAATGTATGCTTGCTAAAATTGTTTTTAAATTTTCATATGATTCTTTCATGGTTGTGCTGTAAGCTATGGGAACAGATGGCAGGGTGTTCCCATTGTGAAGCAAAACAGCTTTTATGCTTTCCTTGGATGCATCTAAGAAAAGTCGCCAGTTGGTTATCATATTGTATTTCCAGCTGTTCAAAAAGTCCAACGATGTCATTGCAGAAGCATAAATCATCTGTCAAAGTAAACAAGACATGCAAGTTTTGTGCACGTTTTCTGTACAATGTTATTTTCACACCTTTTCTAAGAAGATTTCGTTCTTTAAGCCTTGATGCAAGAAGTTCACTTTTGTCTTTGGTTAAATAAAGATCTCTGCATAAGTCATTTAGAGCATCTTGAGAAAATAGTATTGGTTTATTATTGCTTTCTGAATTAGAAAATTGTACTGTTTCATCACTGTAATGTTCATCCCCACTGCTTGAACTCCACATTTCCTGATCAGGGGGTTTTGGTACAGGTAATTCTTTTGAGTGCTCAACTGGGCACATTGCTGATTGCAAATTTGGGTAAACAATGTGTTTCTTTTTTTTGCTGTTGTACAGCCCGTATAGTCTTGCTGAAAAAATAGCAATCATTAGAATGATCTTTCTGCTCTCGCCAAACCATTGGCACACCAAACTTCATGTGAACATTCTTTTTTGCATACTATGCGCTCAATGTTTTAACACATGTAAGGCAACAGGCATGAGGAGCCCATGACTTGTCTTGATCTCCTATATCAAAATGAAAGTACGCCTTGTACAATTTCTTGATATGGCTGGTAATGCTGCGCCTTTCTTTAGCAAATGTTAATTCGCCACATATGTAGCAGAATTTACTTGGATCATTTTTGCACTGTCTTGAAGTCATCGTCAAAGCCTATACTGCATCTAAAGAATAAAGACAAGAAAAAAAGTAAATTGTTTTATAAAGAAAAATAAGGATTCCATAATATGAACATGTTAAGCCATTATAAACGCCTACTAGCAAGTTATTAGATTCTTTCGTACATAAAGTAAGGGGTTGATAAAATTTCATTTCTATTTTTTGCATTTAATTTAGTAAATTTTCAGAAAAGAATGTATAAAATGCCCCTTTATGTTTAAAACATTAAAATACACAATAATCCGGTCTTTATTGTAGTTTTTAGTTAAAAATACTTTATTAAATGGATATCTATTTTTAACCCTCAGATTTTTTCCCGTGCCCTACAAATAAGGTTCTGAGGCAGGTTTTAGCTTCTTTTCCTTGATTTTTTAGCCTACATTAAAAAATGCCTTTCTTGACGAATACCATGGCTTTTCGGAAGGTGGTGAACACCAAACCATGTGCTACAGCATTATGTTTTTACTTTTGAAAAAATTAGCCCTTGGTCTAGAAAATATGCTAACCAAGCTAGCTCTGTCATCTAGCTCTCTTAAATCTGGAAAAATAGCTCATTTCGGCTGACTTTAGCAAATACATGATTCAAATAAATGATTTAACAAATAATGTACATAATATGTGTATATTAAACTGTGTTTTTCTCTTAAGATTTATAATTTAATACACATAATATGTGACTGCTAAGTCGTCAGTAACCCATTTTTGACGTTTTTACTGAAATTTACGACTGTGGCCATTTTGCACAAATTATACCTAATTCAACAAAAAGAAAGCCAGAAATGAAATTTCCACGTTACTAGGTATACAAAAATTGCTGCAAATATCCTGTACTTTTTTTAGTGTTGCACAGTGTTACATATAAAGAAAGAAGATGTATCGAGACACAGGAATGGGTATGTTTGATCTGGCGGAACGGTGGTTCATTAAAATTGTGCGGTCTGCGTTCGCGCCCGGTCCACAAAGTATGTAAATAAATAATTTAAAAATAAAAAACAACTTTACAAGTGTTTTTGACATAGATGTACATAAGAATACTTTGACAAGTAGATTTTAACTTAAATAGGGATGGTATAACAAAATTGTGGGGTCTGTATTCGCGCCTGGCCTCCATAGAATAAAAATAGGCACAAACTTTAATAAAGACCTTTCATATCTATCTGCGTAAGTATCCTTTGATAATTATGTTTCAGTTTGAAGAAATATGGTATAATAAAATTATGGGGTGTTCGTTCGCACCTGACCTCCATAGAATAGAAATATGTCACAAAGTTTCACAAAGTTTTTTAATATAGATCCACAGAATATTGTGATAATTGTTTCAGTCTGAACAGTTATGGTATAATAAATTATGGGGTTTATCTATTTTTACTTTCATCACATTTTGCTTTAGTTTTGATACCCCCAAATTCGAAGCTATCTCATTACAACCCTTCCTTTTCATAACCTATCATACTTCCATACATCAGAGTCCATTTTCCGTACACTGTTATTGAACCAAGTCAACGACGGGTACTTTTGCTAGTATGCTATATATACAGTGATGATCATATTTATTGGCACGGTAAAATAAAAGTTAAATTTTGTCTAATAAATTCTAAAAAAGGGATTAAATTAAAGAAAATAACAAAGTATATTATGTATTTTTAACTGGCCTTTCCGATGCAGCAATCGGATTTTAGAAAAAACAAATAACAAAGGAACAACAAACATAATTGCAAAAAACCCTTGTTCAAAATTATTGGCACGGCTTTGTTTTTCTTTTAGTATCAGTATAATATCAATCAATTTCCGGTTTACGTGCTTTCTGAACTTTTTGATAGCCATATTATGCTTGTTCAACGCTAATTCAGTGAATAATTTTTTTCAGATAATTTTTAGATAGCGATTTATTTAAACTATTATAAGTGACTAAATTATAATTTTCAATCGCCATGGTTAAAACTAAGGAACACAGCGAAGACGTCAGGAAGCTTGTTGTAGCATGCCATACCAATGGGGAGGGCTATGATAAGATTTCAAAGAAGCTAAACCTTCCCAAATCCACTGTTAGAGCCATAATAAACAAGTTCAAATCGCAAGGCCACGTTATGAGTTTAGAGGGTAGAGGGAGAAAAAGGATTATTTCCCCAAGAGATGAACGGAAAATTGTTCGACAAGTAAAACAAAACACAAGGATCTCTGTTGGGGAGATTGTTGATGAACAGAGCACCTCTGGAGTGAATGTATCTCGACATACAGTTGATAGAGTTTTGAAGAGAGCTGGTTTAAAAGCATGTCGTCCGAGAAAGACTACCTTATTGAAGCCTATGCACCTGAAAGCAAGGCTAGCCTTTGCAAAACGTCATATTGATAAAGATGTTGCATTCTGGAAACGTGTTCTATGGACTGACGAAACGAAAATAGAGTTATTTGGCCATAATAAAGTGTCTTATATTTACAGAAAATCTGGCGAAGCTTTCCTGCCTAAGAACACCATACCCACAGTGAAGCACGGTGGAGGCAGTTTGATGTTTTGGGGATCTTTTGCTGCCTCTGGACCAGGGCGACTTGTTAAGGTCACAGGTAGCATAAAAAGGAAGATTATGTTAAAATATTGGATGAAAACCTGAAAGACTCTGCTAAAGAGCTCTCACTTGGTCGTCGTTGGTGGTTCATGCAAGATAATGACCCAAAGCATTCGGCTAAACTGACTAAGAAATGGCTTGAGGACAATCATATTAATGTTTTGGAGTGGCCATCACAAAGCCCAGACCTTAATCCAATTGAAAATTTATGGAGAACATTAAAATTGAGGGTAATGCAAAGGAAGCCTAAGAATCTTATTCAATTGGAGGATTATTGTCAGGAAGAGTGGGCTAAAATTACTACTGAAGAGTGAAACAACTTGGTTGTAAACTATGAAAAGCGACTGAGGAAGGTAATCAAGGCCAAAGGCTATACAATTGATTATTAAATAAATCGTGCCAATAATTTTGAACGAGGGTTTTTTGCAATTATGTTTGTTGTTCCTTTGTTATTTATTTTTTCTAAAATCCGATTGCTGCATCGGAAAGGCCAGTTAATAATACATAATATACTTTGTTATTTTCTTTAATTTAATCCCTTTTTTAGAATTTATTAGACAAAATTAAACTTTTATTTTACCGTGCCAATAAATATGATCATCACTGTATATCATATATATACATATATATATCATATCTATACATATATATATATATATATCATATATACATATATATGCTATATATATGTATATATATATATATATATACATATATATGCCATATATACATATATATATCATATATACATATATATGCCATATATACATATATATGCCATATATACATATATATATATATCATATATACATATATATGCCATATATACATATATATGCCATATATACATATATATGCCATATATACATATATATGCCATATATACATATATATGCCATATATACATATATATATATCATATATACATATATATGCCATATATACATATATATGCCATATATACCATATATACATATATATATACCATATATACATATATATACCATATATACATATATATATATATATACCATATATACATACATATATATACCATATATACATACATATAAATATATATACATACATATATACCATATATACATACATATATATATATACCATATATACATACATATATATATATACCATATATACATACATATATATATACCATATATACATACATATATATATACCATATATACATACATATGTATATACCATATATACATACATATATATACCATATATACATACATATATATATATATACCATATATACATATATATATATACCATATATACATACATATATATATATACCATACATACATACATATATATATACCATATATACATACATATATATACCATATATACATGCATATATATACCATATATACATACATATATATACCATATATACATACATATATATATACCATATATACATACATATATATATACCATATATACATATATATATATATATACCATATATACATATATATATATATATACCATATATACATACATATATATATACATATATACATACATATATATATATATACCATATATACATACACATATATATATATACCATATATACATACACATATATATATATATACCATATATACATACATACATATATATACCATATATACATACATACATATATATACCATATATATATATATATATATATATACCATATATATATATCATATATATATACCATATATATACCATATATATATACCATATATATATACCATATATATATCACATATATATATATTCCATATATATATATACCATATATATACACCACATATATACCATATATATACCATATATATACCATATATATATATATATACCATATATATACCATATATATATACCATATATATATACCATATATATATATACCATATATATACCATATATATATACCATATATATACCATTTATATATACCATATATATATATACCATATATATATACCATATATATATATACCATATATATACCATATATATACATATATATACCATATATATATACCATATATATATACCATATATATATACCATATACCATATATATATCATATATATATATCACATCTATATATATATCTATATCTATATATATATCATATATATATATCATATATATATATATCATATATATATATATCATATATATATCATATATATATATATATCATATATATATATCATATATATATATTATATATATATATATATACCATATATAAATATATATAGTGATGATCATATTTATTGGCACGGTAAAATAAAAGTTAAATTTTGTCCAATAAATTCTAAAAAAGGGATTAAATTAAAGAAAATAACAAAGTATATTATGTATTTTTAACTGGCCTTTCCGATGCAGCAATCGGATTTTAGAAAAAATAAATAACAAAGGAACAACAAACATAATTGCAAAAAACCCTTGTTCAAAATTATTGGCACGATTTATTTAATAATCAATTGTATAGCCTTTGGCCTTGATTACTTTCCTCAGTCGCTTTTCATAGTTTACAACCAAGTTGTTTCACTCTTCAGTAGTAATTTTAGCCCACTCTTCCTGACAATAATCCTCCAATTGAATAAGATTCTTAGGCTTCCTTTGCATTACCCTCAATTTTAATGTTCTCCATAAATTTTCAATTGGATTAAGGTCTGGGCTTTGTGATGGCCACTCCAAAACATTAATATGATTGTCCTCAAGCCATTTCTTAGTCAGTTTAGCCGAATGCTTTGGGTCATTATCTTGCATGAACCACCAACGACGACCAAGTGAGAGCTCTTTAGCAGAGTCTTTCAGGTTTTCATCCAATATTTTAACATAATCTTCCTTTTTTATGCTACCTGTGACCTTAACAAGTCGCCCTGGTCCAGAGGCAGCAAAGGATCCCCAAAACATCAAACTGCCTCCACCGTGCTTCACTGTGGGTATGGTGTTCTTAGGCAGGAAAGCTTCGCCAGATTTTCTGTAAATATAAGACACTTTATTATGGCCAAATAACTCTATTTTCGTTTCGTCAGTCCATAGAACACGTTTCCAGAATGCAACATCTTTATCAATATGACGTTTTGCAAAGGCTAGCCTTGCTTTCAGGTGCATAGGCTTCAATAAGGGAGTCTTTCTCGGACGACATGCTTTTAAACCAGCTCTCTTCAAAACTCTACCAACTGTATGTCGAGATACATTCACTCCAGAGGTGCTCTGTTCATCAACAATCTCCCCAACAGAGATCCTTGTGTTTTGTTTTACTTGTCGAACAATTTTCCGTTCATCTCTTGGGGAAAGAATCCTTTTTCTCCCTCTACCCTCTAAACTCATAACGTGGCCTTGCGATTTGAACTTGTTTATTATGGCTCTAACAGTGGATTTGGGAAGGTTTAGCTTCTTTGAAATCTTATCATAGCCCTCCCCATTGGTATGGCATGCTACAACAAGCTTCCTGACGTCTTCGCTGTGTTCCTTAGTTTTAACCATGGCGATTGAAAATTATAATTTAGTCACTTATAATAGTTTAAATAAATCGCTATCTAAAAATTATCTGAAAAAAATTATTCACTGAATTAGCGTTGAACAAGCATAATATGGCTATAAAAAAGCTCAGAAAGCACGTAAACCGGAAATTGATTGATATTATACTGATACTAAAAGAAAAACAAAGCCGTGCCAATAATTTTGAACAAGGGTTTTTTGCAATTATGTTTGTTGTTCCGTTGTTATTTATTTTTTCTAAAATCCGATTGCTGCATCGGAAAGGCCAGTTAAAAATACATAATATATTTTGTTATGTTCTTTAATTTAATCCCTTTTTTAGAATTTATTAGACAAAAAATAACTTTTATTTTACCGTGCCAATAAATATGATCATCACTGTATATGTATGTATATATGATATATATATGTATATATGATATATATATATGTATATATGATATATATATGTATATATGATATATAAATGTATATATAATATATATAATATATACATATATATATATGATATATATATATGTATATATGATATATATATATGCATATGTGATATATATATATATGCATATGTGATATGTATATGCATATGTGATATATATATATATGCATATATGATATATATATATGCATATGTGATATATATATATGCATATGTGATATATATATATGCATATGTGATATATATATATGCATATGATATATATATATATGCATATGTGATATATATATGCATATGTGATATATATATATATATGCATATGTGATATATATATATGCATATATAATATATATATGCATATGTGATATATATATGCATATGTGATATATATATATATGCATATTTGATATATTTATATATGATATGATATATGTATATATGATATATATATCATATATACATATATATATGTATATATGATATATATATGATATATATATGTATATATGATATATTTATGATATGTATATGATATATGTATGATATATATATGTATATATGATATATATGTATATATGATATATATATATATGTATATATGATATATATATGTATATATGATATATATATATGTATATATGATATATATATATGAGATATATATATATGTATATATGATATATATATATGATATATATGTATATATATATATGATATATATGTATATATATATGATATATATATATATTATATATATATATGTATATATGATATATATATATGATATATATATATGTATATATGATATATATATGTGTATATATGTATATATGATATATATATATGATATATATATATATGTATATATGATATATATATGTATATATATGTATATATGTATATATGATATATATGTATATATGATATATATGTATATATGATATATGTACGTATATATGATATATATATGTATATATGATATATATGATATATGTATATATGATATATATATGTATATATGATATGTATATATGATATATATATATATATATGATAT
>NC_136491.1:125613002-125633002 GCF_053919585.1 Euprymna scolopes
ATGAGATAGGATAGTCCGAGAATTCGAACCTGGGAAGCTAGGTTTGGAATAAGGATTCGGGAGAATTCCGATCGTGAGTTTAAAATAAATAAGCATATGCTTGTTGAAAAAGGAATTCGTTGTTAGTTATTTTATTGAAAAAGGAAGTTGATGATTCAATTCTGTTTATCGAAAAAAGAAGTTGAAACTAAATAGGAAAATGTTAAGACATATTTGAAAGTAGGTTAGGCCGAAATCGTCTAGAGAACTCTTGTTGTAGATATGTGAGAAACAGTGCATGTTTAGACACGTGAGGCATGTCAGGCCACGGGATCGATGTGCACGTTGTTTGGTCATGCAAAGACGTCATGAGTAAGAGATGAGTTGTCAATATAGTTAGAGCTTTAGTGAGACAAAGAGTCAGAGAGTCCAGAGAGAGAAGGCAGGGACCGGACAGAGGTCGGACAGGGTCGGACAGACGGAGCTGACATCCACCTTTGGAAGCGAAGGTTAGAAGAAGGAAATCATGTAAGACTTTGAACTCCTTGATGCGAAATCATTAACCGGTCAAAGATATAAAGGGTGTCATCATATTTTGTAGCAGCTGTCTTGTGTTATGTCATTCTACAAACAAAGGTATTGTGAATTTGTATTATAAGAACTTGTGTTCCACTCATCTGCATAAAGAACTTTGTGTATAAAATTCATATAAGTATTGTGTCTATCATCTTTAGAATGTTTCCCTCCTCAGCTATTATACGTAATGACTGGTTCCTTCTTTATGATATCATCATCTCAAAAACATGTGTTAAAGAAAGATAATGTTTATAGAAACACTCCCAGAACTGTCAGAACTGTATAAATGTCAATCTCTCTTCCATCTCTCTATCTATATCCCTCTCAAAGTGTATTACATGTCTCTATTACATGTTCCCGTCTCTCCTTTAAAATGTACCCTGTCTCTATCTCACTAATATGAACACTCTAAGACGAACACGCAACAACAAATATATAATTCGTCATCTTAATAAGACCACTACATAACAACAGTTCATCAATTATAATTTACATAACACGGGATTAATCGGTGCGTAGAAACAACACCAACACCAACATATTTTCAAAAGTTTCACAGCCCAGGAATAGGATCTTTTTTGTCAACATTGCGGGTATTCATTTTTTATCCAATATATATATATATATATATATATATATATATATATATATATATATATATATATATATATATATACAGTGATGATCATATTTATTGGCACGGTAAAATAAAAGTTATTTTTGTCTAATAAATTCTAAAAAAGGGATTAAATTAAAGAAAATAACAAAGTATATTATGTATTTTTAACTGGCCTTTCCGATGCAGCAATCGGATTTTAGAAAAAATAAATAACAAAGGAACAACAAACATAATTGCAAAAAACCCTTGTTCAAAATTATTGGCACGGCTTTGTTTTTCTTTTAGTATCAGTATAATATCAATCAATTTCCGGTTTACGTGCTTTCTAAACTTTTTTATAGCCATATTATGCTTGTTTAACGCTAATTCAGTGAATAATTTTTTTCAGATAATTTTTACATAGCGATTTATTTAAACTATTATAAGTGACTAAATTATAATTTTCAATCGCCATGGTTAAAACTAAGGAACACAGCGAAGACGTCAGGAAGCTTGTTGTAGCATGCCATACCAATGGGGAGAGCTATGATAAGATTTCAAAGAAGCTAAACCTTCCCAAATCCACTGTTAGAGCCATAATAAACAAGTTCAAATCGCAAGGCCACGTTATGAGTTTAGAGGGAGAAAAAGGATTCTTTCCCCAAGAGATGAACGGAAAATTGTTCGACAAGTAAAACAAAACCCAAGGATCTCTGTTGGGGAGATTGTTGATGAACAGAGCACCTCTGGAGTGAATGTATCTCGACATACAGTTGGTAGAGTTTTGAAGAGAGCTGGTTTAAAAGCATGTCGTCCGAGAAAGACTCCCTTATTGAAGCCTATGCACCTGAAAGCAAGGCTAGCCTTTGCAAAACGTCATATTGATAAAGATGTTGCATTCTGGAAACGTGTTCTATGGACTGACGAAACGAAAATAGAGTTATTTGGCCATAATAAAGTGTCTTATATTTACAGAAAATCTGGCGAAGCTTTCCTGCCTAAGAACACCATACCCACAGTGAAGCACGGTGGAGGCAGTTTGATGTTTTGGGGATCCTTTGCTGCCTCTGGACCAGGGCGACTTGTTAAGGTCACAGGTAGCATAAAAAAGGAAGATTATGTTAAAATATTGGATGAAAACCTGAAAGACTCTGCTAAAGAGCTCTCACTTGGTCGTCGTTGGTGGTTCATGCAAGATAATGACCCAAAGCATTCGGCTAAACTGACTAAGAAATGGCTTGAGGACAATTATATTAATGTTTTGGAGTGGCCATCATAAAGCCCAGACCTTAATCCAATTGAAAATTTATGGAGAACATTAAAATTGAGGGTAATGCAAAGGAAGCCTAAGAATCTTATTCAATTGGAGGATTATTGTCAGGAAGAGTGGGCTAAAATTACTACTGAAGAGTGCAACAACTTGGTTGTAAACTATGAAAAGCGACTGAGGAAGGTAATCAAGGCCAAAGGCTATACAATTGATTATTAAATAAATCGTGCCAATAATTTTGAACAAGGGTTTTTTGCAATTATGTTTGTTGTTCCTTTGTTATTTATTTTTTCTAAAATCCGATTGCTGCATCGGAAAGGCCAGTTAAAAATACATAATATACTTTGTTATTTTCTTTAATTTAATCCCTTTTTTTAGAATTTATTAGACAAAATTTGACTTTTATTTTACCGTGCCAATAAATATGATCATCACTGTATGTATATGAGAGAGAGAGAGAGAGAGAGAGAGAGAGAGAGAGAGAGAGAGAGAGCGACACAGACAGATCAAAGCTTCATCTTCATGGTTAGATTTAACATACTTGCCTTGAATGCAATAATCCCTCGAACTCAGTAGTAGTTAGTAGCCGGCATTTACTTTCTTTTTGTTACACGTGTTTCATTTTTTCGTTTTTTACCACTTTCAAAGCAGAACATGGCCTTATATTGCTTAATAAGAAGAATGTTAGTTTAGTTTTGTAAAACTAAAATATTTAAACAATTAAAACATGGTTCGTTATTCTGATGCTTTTAAATCCAAGTAGATAAATAAAGGAAATCTAAAACTATATTAGTCATGTATAAAAATATTATATATATATATATATATATATATATATATATATATATATTAAATAAATTAACAAATTTAAAGAGATTATTAGCAAATAAGAATGTAATGATATAAATAGAATATTAATACGAAAGAAAAAGGGGGTGATAAGTATGTATAGTGCGTTCGCCCGAATTATATAAATGCAGTATATTTGTAAAAAAAATATTTCTTTTTTGTAGAAAATGAAGAATGACGCAGTTAAGAATTTTTGTTTTGATAACACGAATATGTTAATGTAGACATTGGTTACCTCCCTTGCTTCAGTTACATGGTTACCTCCCTTGCTTGTGGTGATATAAATAGGAGTCGGCCATCTTGGTTTAGTCAGTTCGTTCGTACAGTTTAGACAGACTACAAGTGTCTCAACAAATGGTAGCAGAGATATCCCTCTGTGTGCGACAAAACGAAAAAAAAAAAAAAAATTTTTTTTTTGTACAGCTTGTCTGTAGCACTAGACAGATCGGATATCGGATATGGCAACTTCGAACAAACAACCTCCATTGTTGGAGGGGGAGGATGTTTACGAGAACTGGAAACAAGACGTTGAAATGTGGTCGTTGTTCACGGATCTTTCTGAGGGGAAAAAAGGGCCAGCAGTGTTTTTGACGCTACCACCGAATATTAGAGAATGTGTCCGTGAATTGCCAACAAGTGACATCGGCGGACGAGATGGCTTGAAGATCTTAATAAAGAAACTGGATGACATATATTTAAAGGATGAACACACGCGCGCTTACATGACTTTTAAGGAATTTTACACTTATAAAAGACCGTCAGGTACCAGTATAAATGACTTTCTTGTTCGTTATGAGTTTTTGTACCAAAGATTAAAAAGATTCTACATTATTCTACCGGAAGGAGTGCAAGCTTTTCTTGTTTTGAACGCGGTTAACATATCGGAAGAGAACGAAAAATTAGCGCGGACAACGTGTTCTGTTTTGACGTATCAAAACATGAAGGAATCGATAAAGAAAGTATTTGGTGACATTTATCGTGATGAAAATGTACCGGCAGTGAAATCAGCGCCCGAAATCGTCAACTATAATTATTCTAAACCGGGTAACAACAAAAGGCGTTTTCGTCGAGGACAATCTAATCCATGTGACCGAAGTGGAAACGTGTTGTTGTGTTACAAATGTCAGTCTCCGAACCATCTAATTAGAGAGTGTCCTAGAAATACGCCCAGGTTTACGGAAGCGACAGAACAAATACACATTACGTTGTTCATTCAAGAAAATATTTATTTGAACAGTACAAATGAAAAAATCTCAAATCTTGTAAAGGAAACATTTGGAATGGCAGTCTTGGATTCTGCTTGTACTCGCACACTGGCTGGCGAAGTGTGGCTTGATGTTTATTTAGATACTTTAAATGAAAGTGACCTGCAACTAGTGAAGTATACGAACTCAGACCGGAGTTTTTGTTTTGGTGATGGAGTGGCTGTCACAGCAATTAAAGTTGCTAAATTTCCGGTTACACTCGGAGGTATAAGAGTTTATATCGAAGCAGATATTGTGAAAAACGACTTGCCTCTTCTATTAAGTCACAAATCAATGAAGACAGCAGGAATAGTGCTAGATTTCCGGAAAGATATGTGCTGGATTTTTGATAAATGTATTGAACTAAAGACCACAACTTCAGGGCACTATTGTCTCCCCTTAACAAATAAGTTGTTGGATCATAGTGGTACTAAGAACATTGTATTACATGTTCAGAATTTTGGTCAGTGTTCTTTCACAGAAAAAAAAAAAGCAGAAAAACTTCATCGACAGTTTGCTCATGCCTCGAAGGAAAAACTTGTTTCCTTGGTTAAAAAAGTGGCAAATTCAATGACAAGGAATTTATAAAGGCGATTGAGGAGGTTTGTGAAAACTGTCAAATTTGCCTTAGATTTAAAAAAGCTCCACTGCGACCGGTTGTGGGATTGCCTCTTGGCAATAGATTTAATCACACAGTTTGCATGGATTTGAAAGAGTTCATCCACAATGAGGTGTGGATACTACATCTCATTGATGCCGCTACCAGGTATTCAGCGGCAACATTGATCAAAACAAAGACGAAGGAGGAGATCATCAAAAACATCTTTATGATGTGGATTACCTATTTCGGATCTCCTGTTCGTTTTCTGAGTGATAATGGGGGTGAATTCAACAACGAACACTATAGACAGATGAATGAAAAACTCAACATAGAGACCTGTACTTCTGCCGCAGAAAGTCCATTCAGCAACGGTACTGTAGAACGTCATAATTTGATAGTTGCTGAGGCAATGAAAAAAACAATTGACGATGAGAAGTGTGAACCTGAAATTGCCTTGGCATGGGCTATTTGTGCAAAAAATGCCCTCCTCAATTACTCTGGACACAGTCCAAATGAACTTGTATTCGGTTTCAATGTAAATACACCCTCAATTCTGACAGACCAGTTACCTGCTATGGAGTCCTCTACTACAAGTGACATGGTGAGAAAAAATTTAAATGCTCTCCATAGTGCAAGGAGAAACTTTTTGGAAGCTGAGTCCAGTGAGAGAATTAGGAGAGCTCTCAGGTCTAATGTCAGAACTTATGCTGATGAAGATTATGCTACCGGAGACCAAATCTATTATCGGAGGCAGGGTTTTAAAGGATGGCGTGGTCCAGCAAAAGTGTTAGGCAGAGAAGGCCAGTTTGTCTTAATCAGACATGGCGGAGCATTTTATAGGATGCATCCGTGCCAATTGATGAAAGTGAATAAAAACAACGAAAAAAGAACAAAAAAAGCTGAAATGCTGGGAAACACTACAGAAGGGAAGAATGAATACCTTTCAGTTGAGGAGGAGGAGTTGCAGAATCAAGTGGTAGAAATGAAGATATAGACAGAGAAGAAGTTGTTGATAGTTCTACCAGTTTAAGAGATAAGACTGAAAAACCTGGCCGAAATAAGACCATAACTTATAAAATAAATGGAAGTGAGGAGTGGAAGAAAGGAAAGGTTATGTCAGTACAGCCTAAATCAACTGGCAAATATAGTCATTGGATCAATATAGAACCTGAGGATGAAAACGAGGATCAAGTTTGTATCAACTGGAATCATATTGATCATTGGAGAGAAGTGCCCCAATATACTGAACAGGAAAATGTAGTCCTGCTCACCGCTGAACAAGAGCAGTCAAAAGCTGTAATGGATGCCAAGCATAAAGAAATAAAAAACATGAACACCTATGAAGTATTTGAATGTGTGCCATACACAGGTCAAAAAACAATATCCACAAGATGGGTGATTACTGAAAAATTCAAGGATAATCAGAAAACAATGAAAGCTCGCCTTGTAGCACGAGGCTATGAAGAAAATAGTAATCTGAAAACGGACTCCCCAACATGTAGCCGTGAAGCTATGCGAATGGTCATGCTAACCGCATCAATAAAGAATTGGATGCTGCGGACCATAGATTTTACCTCAGCCTTTTTGCAAGGTGGTATTTTAGAGAGAGATGTGTACCTGAGGCCACCATCTGATGTTTGTCCTAAATCTCAAGTGTGGAAATTAAAAAGATGCATCTATGGATTGAATGATGCTCCACGGGCATGGTACAAGAGAGTTACTCAGGCTTTGATTGAATTAAAAGGAGTAGCAAGTGCTTATGATAATGCATTGTTTTTGTGGCATGATATTAAAGGAAATTTGACTGGAATTCTTGCTATGCACGTGGATGATTTTGTTTTCTGTGGAAACACAGAGTTTGAAAGGGATGTGATTGCAACATTGAAAGAAAAATTTAAGGTGGGATCTCATGAAAGTGGAACATTCAAATATGTTGGACTGAATGTTAATCAACAGGAAAATGGGATCACTGTAGAACAAGATCTATATGTATCTTCCATATCTCCAATAGAAATAAGCAAAGGGAGGATACTGAGGAAAAATGATGAACTGAATGAAGAAGAAAAGCATGAGTTGAAGAGACTTGCAGGTCAGATGATGTGGGTTTCAACTCAAACACGCCCTGATATAGCTTTTGATGTGTGTAAAATGAGCAACACTGGAAAGCATCCCAAAGTAAAAGCCTTATTTGAGGCGAATAAAGCCTTATCAAAATTGAAATCCAAGAAGGGTTCTATAACATTTCCAAAATTGGGAAAGCCCTCAGATTTACACATTTTGTGTTATACTGATGCCTCTTATGCCAGTCTGGAAGATGGATCTTCACAGGGTGGTTTTGTTGTCTTTATTGGAGGAAGTACTGACAAAATGGCCCCCATGTGTTGGGCGTCAAAGAAATTGGACAGAGTGACAAAAAGCCCATTGGCCTCAGAGACTCTTGCTCTGAATGAGGGAGCTGATGCTGGTGTTTTGACTGCGGTTATGATACAAGAGGTATTTCAGTTATCTAAATTGCCAGACGTTCTCTGCAAGACAGATAATGCATCACTTGTGGAGACATTGAATTCCAACAATCTGGTAAGCGATCGACGATTGAGAATAGATGTAGCAAGGCTGAAGGAAATGAAGAGTAGAGGGGAGATACATATAGAATGGATCAAGGGTTGTGATCAGGTCTCTGATTGTTTGACCAAGGCAGGAGCTTCGTCTGAGCTTCTAAGGGACTTGTTAAATCAGAAATAAATTATTCACTTGAGGACAGCAGCAATGTTAATGTAGACATTGGTTACCTCCCTTGCTTCAGTTACATGGTTACCTCCCTTGCTTGTGGTGATATAAATAGGAGTCGGCCATCTTGGTTTAGTCAGTTCGTTCGTACAGTTTAGACAGACTACAAGTGTCTCAACAAATGGTAGCAGAGATATCCCTCTGTGTGCGACAAAACGAAAAAAAAAAAAAAAAATTTTTTTTTGTACAGCTTGTCTGTAGCACTAGACAGATCGGATATCGGATATGGCAACTTCGAACAAACAACCTCCATTGTTGGAGGGGGAGGATGTTTACGAGAATTGGAAACAAGACGTTGAAATGTGGTCGTTGTTCACGGATCTTTCTGAGGGGAAAAAAGGGCCAGCAGTGTTTTTGACGCTACCACCGAATATTAGAGAATGTGTCCGTGAATTGCCAACAAGTGACATCGGCGGACGAGATGGCTTGAAGATCTTAATAAAGAAACTGGATGACATATATTTAAAGGATGAACACACGCGCGCTTACATGACTTTTAAGGAATTTTACACTTATAAAAGACCGTCAGGTACCAGTATAAATGACTTTCTTGTTCGTTATGAGTTTTTGTACCAAAGATTAAAAAGATTCTACATTATTCTACCGGAAGGAGTGCAAGCTTTTCTTGTTTTGAACGCGGTTAACATATCGGAAGAGAACGAAAAATTAGCGCGGACAACGTGTTCTGTTTTGACGTATCAAAACATGAAGGAATCGATAAAGAAAGTATTTGGTGACATTTATCGTGATGAAAATGTACCGGCAGTGAAATCAGAGCCCGAAATCGTCAACTATAATTATTCTAAACCGGGTAACAACAAAAGGCGTTTTCGTCGAGGACAATCTAATCCATGTGACCGAAGTGGAAACGTGTTGTTGTGTTACAAATGTCAGTCTCCGAACCATCTAATTAGAGAGTGTCCTAGAAATACGCCCAGGTTTACGGAAGCGACAGAACAAATACACATTACGTTGTTCATTCAAGAAAATATTTATTTGAACAGTACAAATGAAAAAATCTCAAATCTTGTAAAGGAAACATTTGGAATGGCAGTCTTGGATTCTGCTTGTACTCGCACACTGGCTGGCGAAGTGTGGCTTGATGTTTATTTAGATACTTTAAATGAAAGTGACCTGCAACTAGTGAAGTATACGAACTCAAACCGGAGTTTTTGTTTTGGTGATGGAGTGGCTGTCACAGCAATTAAAGTTGCTAAATTTCCGGTTACACTCGGAGGTATAAGAGTTTATATCGAAGCAGATATTGTGAAAAACGACTTGCCTCTTCTATTAAGTCACAAATCAATGAAGACAGCAGGAATAGTGCTAGATTTCCGGAAAGATATGTGCTGGATTTTTGATAAATGTATTGAACTAAAGACCACAACTTCAGGGCACTATTGTCTCCCCTTAACAAATAAGTTGTTGGATCATAGTGGTACTAAGAACATTGTATTACATGTTCAGAATTTTGGTCAGTGTTCTTTCACAGAAAAAAAAAAAAAGCAGAAAAACTTCATCGACAGTTTGCTCATGCCTCGAAGGAAAAACTTGTTTCCTTGGTTAAAAAAGTGGCAAATTCAATGACAAGGAATTTATAAAGGCGATTGAGGAGGTTTGTGAAAACTGTCAAATTTGCCTTAGATTTAAAAAAGCTCCACTGCGACCGGTTGTGGGATTGCCTCTTGGCAATAGATTTAATCACACAGTTTGCATGGATTTGAAAGAGTTCATCCACAATGAGGTGTGGATACTACATCTCATTGATGCCGCTACCAGGTATTCAGCGGCAACATTGATCAAAACAAAGACGAAGGAGGAGATCATCAAAAACATCTTTATGATGTGGATTACCTATTTCGGATCTCCTGTTCGTTTTCTGAGTGATAATGGGGGTGAATTCAACAACGAACACTATAGACAGATGAATGAAAAACTCAACATAGAGACCTGTACTTCTGCCGCAGAAAGTCCATTCAGCAACGGTACTGTAGAACGTCATAATTTGATAGTTGCTGAGGCAATGAAAAAAACAATTGACGATGAGAAGTGTGAACCTGAAATTGCCTTGGCATGGGCTATTTGTGCAAAAAATGCCCTCCTCAATTACTCTGGACACAGTCCAAATGAACTTGTATTCGGTTTCAATGTAAATACACCCTCAATTCTGACAGACCAGTTACCTGCTATGGAGTCCTCTACTACAAGTGACATGGTGAGAAAAAATTTAAATGCTCTCCATAGTGCAAGGAGAAACTTTTTGGAAGCTGAGTCCAGTGAGAGAATTAGGAGAGCTCTCAGGTCTAATGTCAGAACTTATGCTGATGAAGATTATGCTACCGGAGACCAAATCTATTATCGGAGGCAGGGTTTTAAAGGATGGCGTGGTCCAGCAAAAGTGTTAGGCAGAGAAGGCCAGTTTGTCTTAATCAGACATGGCGGAGCATTTTATAGGATGCATCCGTGCCAATTGATGAAAGTGAATAAAAACAACGAAAAAAGAACAAAAAAAGCTGAAATGCTGGGAAACACTACAGAAGGGAAGAATGAATACCTTTCAGTTGAGGAGGAGGAGTTGCAGAATCAAGTGGTAGAAATGAAGATATAGACAGAGAAGAAGTTGTTGATAGTTCTACCAGTTTAAGAGATAAGACTGAAAAACCTGGCCGAAATAAGACCATAACTTATAAAATAAATGGAAGTGAGGAGTGGAAGAAAGGAAAGGTTATGTCAGTACAGCCTAAATCAACTGGCAAATATAGTCATTGGATCAATATAGAACCTGAGGATGAAAACGAGGATCAAGTTTGTATCAACTGGAATCATATTGATCATTGGAGAGAAGTGCCCCAATATACTGAACAGGAAAATGTAGTCCTGCTCACCGCTGAACAAGAGCAGTCAAAAGCTGTAATGGATGCCAAGCATAAAGAAATAAAAAACATGAACACCTATGAAGTATTTGAATGTGTGCCATACACAGGTCAAAAAACAATATCCACAAGATGGGTGATTACTGAAAAATTCAAGGATAATCAGAAAACAATGAAAGCTCGCCTTGTAGCACGAGGCTATGAAGAAAATAGTAATCTGAAAACGGACTCCCCAACATGTAGCCGTGAAGCTATGCGAATGGTCATGCTAACCGCATCAATAAAGAATTGGATGCTGCGGACCATAGATTTTACCTCAGCCTTTTTGCAAGGTGGTATTTTAGAGAGAGATGTGTACCTGAGGCCACCATCTGATGTTTGTCCTAAATCTCAAGTGTGGAAATTAAAAAGATGCATCTATGGATTGAATGATGCTCCACGGGCATGGTACAAGAGAGTTACTCAGGCTTTGATTGAATTAAAAGGAGTAGCAAGTGCTTATGATAATGCATTGTTTTTGTGGCATGATATTAAAGGAAATTTGACTGGAATTCTTGCTATGCACGTGGATGATTTTGTTTTCTGTGGAAACACAGAGTTTGAAAGGGATGTGATTGCAACATTGAAAGAAAAATTTAAGGTGGGATCTCATGAAAGTGGAACATTCAAATATGTTGGACTGAATGTTAATCAACAGGAAAATGGGATCACTGTAGAACAAGATCTATATGTATCTTCCATATCTCCAATAGAAATAAGCAAAGGGAGGATACTGAGGAAAAATGATGAACTGAATGAAGAAGAAAAGCATGAGTTGAAGAGACTTGCAGGTCAGATGATGTGGGTTTCAACTCAAACACGCCCTGATATAGCTTTTGATGTGTGTAAAATGAGCAACACTGGAAAGCATCCCAAAGTAAAAGCCTTATTTGAGGCGAATAAAGCCTTATCAAAATTGAAATCCAAGAAGGGTTCTATAACATTTCCAAAATTGGGAAAGCCCTCAGATTTACACATTTTGTGTTATACTGATGCCTCTTATGCCAGTCTGGAAGATGGATCTTCACAGGGTGGTTTTGTTGTCTTTATTGGAGGAAGTACTGACAAAATGGCCCCCATGTGTTGGGCGTCAAAGAAATTGGACAGAGTGACAAAAAGCCCATTGGCCTCAGAGACTCTTGCTCTGAATGAGGGAGCTGATGCTGGTGTTTTGACTGCGGTTATGATACAAGAGGTATTTCAGTTATCTAAATTGCCAGACGTTCTCTGCAAGACAGATAATGCATCACTTGTGGAGACATTGAATTCCAACAATCTGGTAAGCGATCGACGATTGAGAATAGATGTAGCAAGGCTGAAGGAAATGAAGAGTAGAGGGGAGATACATATAGAATGGATCAAGGGTTGTGATCAGGTCTCTGATTGTTTGACCAAGGCAGGAGCTTCGTCTGAGCTTCTAAGGGACTTGTTAAATCAGAAATAAATTATTCACTTGAGGACAGCAGCAATGTTAATGTAGACATTGGTTACCTCCCTTGCTTCAGTTACATGGTTACCTCCCTTGCTTGTGGTGATATAAATAGGAGTCGGCCATCTTGGTTTAGTCAGTTCGTTCGTACAGTTTAGACAGACTACAAGTGTCTCAACAGAATAGCTTAACCTAATTAATCTAGAGCAAAAAATAAAAAACAAAACAAACAACAAAAAACAAACAAACAAAAAACAAAAAAAGAATAAAAAAACTGGATTCCTTATCCGAAAGAACTTTTTTATTTTTTATTTAGAGGAAGTGGTGTTTGATCAACACTGTTGCAGAGCCATGATTTCATATACTGTTTTGTTTTTAAACCCCCGAAACAGTATTTTATGATAAAGAACTGATAGTTCCTGAAAATGTGTTAGTTGCAGAAAGCAGGTTTGTTCAGAGACTGCAGGAGATTAAATGAATTACTGACAAAATAATTTTCCAACAAAGGACTAAAAATGACATTTTTTATAAAATTGTTTTTATATGATTTTCAAGGGTAAAAAGCTTCCATAACTATATAGTCTATAGTGAGGTAATACTTGCGTGATCTCCAACGACACTTCTTATGAATTAATTTTCTTTATTACTTAAATGCAAAGAAAGAAAGATGTTCAAGACGATAATATTGGGAAAAGAGGAGAGAAAAACTGGTGACATTTCAGTTTTACTTTTCGTCGACTAGAGACATATACAAAGTTTGAGAGTTTAGGCTTTTATACATTTAACAATTGTTTAAAGGTAGATCCAAACTTTTCCAAGCATTTTCTTTAGTGATACAGTTATTAGTGATAATAGTGAGTTAAAACATATCAAGGTCAACAGACGGTAAAGGACTGACGAATTGTCAGTTTTATGATAAAGCATGTTAGTAGAAAACAAAAATGAAAAAAATGAATGAACAACATTCGTTTACTTATCACCCTTTATGACGAGCATTTAATGTTATTGGATTTCAAGATTACCACGTTGTAGTCTGCAGAGAAGCAGTTGCACAATAATATGCTACACAAACCCTTGGAAGAAAACGTTGTTCGTGGAAATTTCGTTGGATTCTAGGCATTTAGATGGAAAAAAATTTTTTTTTCATTTCGGAAGAAGACGGGTTATATTGGTGCGGTGACTCAAACGAACTCAAACCCAACGCGTGCACGCACGCACACACACACGCGCGCGCACACACACACACACACATATATATATATATACTTGTACATATACGTGATCCCTAAATAAATGTATTTTACTGTCCACTCTCTCTATATATGTATATAAACTATATGTACTAAGACAAGAGTTAATTTTATTAATATAATTATTTATCAACGTAAGTGCTCAAACTGTTTTCCTTCTTGATTTACACAACTTTGAAGTCTGCCTCTTATGCTTCGACAAACATTTGCTGCTTTTGGTTCATCCTACATACTTGACTTTTTAGCCTGCTTCAATGGGCAAAAGCTTCAGCCCGTTGACTAAGAATGAATGCATCATGTCAAATTGATATTTGAATATTGTTCAATTTGTGTTCATTTTTTAATTATATATCAATTCCTATTAATCTTGCTTAGTTCCCTGCATTATTATAATGGCCAATAAAAGATTTCGGCCAGATCGTTGCACCTTATTATAATAAAGTTCATAGATTTTAGATCGACCTAGTCGTTTCCGAGCATAAATAAAACGGACAGAGACATATAGACCAAGAGAAATATATACATACTGAATAAATTACAAAAGTCTATATTCCAAATTTCATGTTATTGACCATCTTACAATTCATTTCTTTAATTCAGTTGACACAATTCTTGACAGTATTTGTTTCGGAGCACAAAACCAATCACTTTATTATATCCATCAGCGAATCTCCTCCCCCCTCTCTCTCTCTCTCTCTCTCTCTCTCTCTCTCTCTCTATATATATATATATATATATATATATATATATATATGTCTATATATATATATATATATATATATATATATATATATATATATATGTCTATATATATATATATATATATATATATATATATATATGTCTATATATATATATATATATATATATATATATATATATATATATATGTCTATATATATATATATATATATATATATATGTCTATATATATATATATATATATATATATATGTCTATATATATATATATATGTCTATATATATATATATATGTCTATATATATATATATATGTCTATATATATATATATGTCTATATATATATATATGTCTATATATATATATATGTCTATATATATATATATATATGTCTATATATATATATATGTCTATATATATATATATGTCTATATATATATATATATATATATATATATATATATGTCTATATATATATATATGTCTATATATATATATATGTCTATATATATATATATATGTCTATATATATATATATGTCTATATATATATATATGTCTATATATATATATATATATGTCTATATATATATATATATATGTCTATATATATATATATATATGTCTATATATATATATATATATATGTCTATATATATATATATGTCTATATATATATATATGTCTATATATATATATATATATATGTCTATATATATATATATGTCTATATATATATATATATATATATGTCTATATATATATATATGTCTATATATATATATATGTCTATATATATATATATATATGTCTATATATATATATATATGTCTATATATATATATGTCTATAGATATATATATGTCTATATATATATATATATATATATGTCTATATATATATATATGTCTATATATATATATATGTCTATATATATATATATGTCTATATATATATATGTCTATATATATATATATATATATATGTCTATATATATATATATGTCTATATATATATATATGTCTATATATATATATATGTCTATATATATATATATATGTCTATATATATATATATATATATGTCTATATATATATATGTCTATATATATATATATATATATATGTCTATATATATATATATATATGTATATATAATGTCTATATATATATATATATAATGTCTATATATATATATATAATGTCTATATATATATATATATATAATGTCTATATATATATATATATATATAATGTCTATATATATATATATATATATATATATATATAATGTCTATATATATATATATATATATAATGTCTATATATATATATATATATATAATGTCTATATATATATATATATATATAATGTCTATATATATATATATATATATAATGTCTATATATATATATATATATATATATATAATGTCTATATATATATATATATAATGTCTATATATATATATATATATAATGTCTATATATATATATAATGTCTATATATATATATATATATATATAATGTCTATATATATATATATATATATATATATAATGTCTATATATATATAATGTCTATATATATATATATATATATATAATGTCTATATATATATATATAATGTATATATATATATATATATATAATGTCTATATATATATATATATATAATGTCTATATATATATATATATAATGTATATATATATATATATATAATGTATATATATATATATATATAATGTCTATATATATATATGTCTATATATATATATATATATATAATGTATATATATATATATATATATAATGTCTATATATATATATATATATAATGTATATATATATATATATATAATGTCTATATATATATATATATATATGTATATAATGTCTATATATATATATATAATGTCTATATATATATATATATATATATATATATTTAAAAGAGTGTAGCCATCAACAATTGTGGGTTTTTTTTTAAAGGTTTTCATCATATTTTTATTTTAAAATATTTTTATAACACGTTTCGAGCTTAGGGTGTGCTCTCTTCAGATGTTTTCGTAATAAGTTTTTCTTTAAAATGGGAGTTTGGAAAGTTATTTTTACCTCCGCTGATACTAAATGTGTTTTTTAGAGTGATGTGTGGTCTCAGACATTCTGTCTCCAACCGTAAGTGTTCAAAGTGTCCGGTCAAAGTTAGATTCAAAGAGGGCGCTTTTCGTCCATTTGGTGAAGGTTTTTATGGTTTTGTAGGGTTTTTTAAGGACTTTCTTTCCCCATGTATAGCACACACTCACACACAATCACACACGCATACATATACATGCATGTACATGTACACATGCACACTCACGTAGGCGCACACACATACACATAGAAATATATGAAGGAGCATACATATATACATACCCACCTACACACTCACACTCACACATCCACCACTAACATGTCAGGCACATATTGGTTAATTTTATTTATTTATTTATTTTTTATTTTTTTATTTATTTATTTTTTTTTTCCCCAACCAAAACCCGCATGTATATGCTTAATCATTCAGATATAAGTACACACACACACACACACACACACACACACACACACACACACACACACACACACACACACACACACACACACACACACACAAGTAAGATGGAGAATAGGTAGGAGGAGATACATGTACACACATATACGTACATACACATATATATACATGTATGTGCACACACACTCACAAATATCCACATGCTATGTAGGCACATACACATACACACACACATGCACACACATTGAGAGATATATGCAGGGGCTCACACATACGCGTATATCCATATCCACACGAACAGATTTACCCACTTATACATATGCATACATATGTATATACATACACACACACATACAGATGCGTATACATTCATCCACTCATATATATATGGACACATGCACCCACAATTACACATACACATACATATTCATACATCCCATCTTATGTATATATTGGTTGAAGTTTTCTTTCCTTTCTAATCCAAGCACATATGCATACATGTATTCGGTCACCCAAACATAAGTGCACGTACACACACAAACAAGATGGAGCATAGATAACAGATGATATATATATACACACACACGCATACACGATCATATGTATACACTCACATACACACACATACATACATGCACACATGTGCGCACATACACATACATACGTATAATTTCTAATTGTTTGTTTAGTTTAGAGAAATGGTACTGTACCGGGTATGGACGCGCGCATCCGTGAAAGTGTGCGCGTGCTTTATTGTGCTTCTTTTGTTTCGTGTGTGAGGGTGCACATTTACATGCATGCATGTAAGTGTATTCTGTGTTCTGCCTATTTATGTGTATAATTATGGAGTGATGTTTAAGGCGGGGTTAAACTTTGGTATGAAGTTTTTTTCTTGTGTTAGCAAGTAGGAGTTGTCAGTTTGGAAGATGGGCATTATCTCGAAGCTGCCTCCACTGCATGTGTGTATATGTTGTGATACATGCAGGTGTCTATTTTCCGCGATTTTGATGTTGGATCGGTGTAGGGCTACTCTATTGCTAAGGTTTTTGTAGCGCCTATGTAGGATTTATCGCATGCTGGACATTTTATTACATAGATCACGTTTTTTGAGGTGCAATCTAGTTTTTTTTTTTTAAATTTTGAATGTTTGTATGGGGTTCGTAAATGTGTATGTGTTTCCCTCTAATATTATGTTGCAGAGTCCACATCGTTGTTTGTTGCATTTTGTGACTCCTTTTGTTGCGCCTTGATTGAGTTTGGATGAGGTAAGAATGTGTTTTAGGTTTTTGGGTTGGCGTTTGCTTTTTATTATTTTTGTTGTTTTAAGGAAGTTGTTTAGTTTGCTATTTTGGTTAAGTAGGACGAGGTTTTTCGTTATCTCTGTGAAAAGCTCTGGGTTGTTTGTGTTGTGTGTGGAGACGTATGTTAGGATTTGTTATTTGTTTCGTTCTTTAGGGATTTTCAAATCTTCTACTGGTATATTTGTCGCAAGTTGGATCCCTTTGTCTATAAGTTGTGATGGGTATTTTCTTTTTCTTAAATTTATTCGTAGTTCCTTGAGTCGGATTTTCGGAAGGTTATTGTCCGTGATTATGGTGCAGATTCTACGTGCTAGGGTGTAGGGAATTGATTTTATGCAGCTTTTAGGGTGGTGACTTTTAAAGTGTAGGTGTTGTTGGGTGTCTGTAGGTTTGCAGTAAATGTCTGTAATAATGTTATTGTCTTTAATCTTTATCAGTATATCTAGGAAAGGTAATTCTGTAGAGCTCTGTTCTATGATGAATTTAATTTTTGGGTGTAGGTTCTGGAGTATGGTGTGTAAGTCTGTGATGTCCCCCCCATGTGGGTTTCCATAGGATGAAACAGTCATTTAAGTACCTTTACCATGATTCTACAAACAGTTTTTTAGTGCTGTGGCCAAATTTTTGTTCTACCTTTTCATATAAGCTTTCTTCTATGTAGGCCAATGTAAGGGTTGCGTAAGTCGGTGCCATTTTCGTTCCCATTGCTGTACCTAGTGTTTAGATGTAGTTGGCATTGTTGAATTCGAAGGAGTTATTATTTAGGATTATGTCTATACTATCGATAATGAATTGCTTTGTGGATCTAGGATGTAGTGTTCGTGCGTGTCTGTTGATCCAAAATATTATTGCTTCTTTTCCTAATTCATGGGGTATATTATTATATAAACTGCTAACGTCAAATGTAACTAATAGTGCCCCGTTTTCTACTGTATGTGGTAAGGTGGTAATAAAATGGATGTCGTCCCTTATGTGGCTCTTAACTTGATCTGTAAAAGGTGGTAATAAGATGTCTATTAAGTTGCTAAGTCTGCTTGTCGGACAGGCTGGTCCTGCTACAATGGGTCTAAATGTAAGGTCATTAGGGTTTGGAGCGCTAATATATTCTGAGCTTTGTGTATTTATGGCAAGTTTTATTACGCCAGATTTATGTATTTTAGGCAGTCCGTAGAAGTTGTTGGTCTTTGTAATGAAATTTGTGAGGAAGTCCTTTTCTTTCTTTTTTAATATTTTGTTGTGTGTTGTACAAAGTTTTGTTATTTTTGAGATGGTGGTGTTATCTATGTTGGTACTAATGGGTTTATAGTAGTGTTTGTCAACCAGTAATTCTGTAATTTTTGTTTCATAATACGTTTTGTCCATGATTACTACGGCACTGCCTTTGTCTGCTTCTTTTATTATTATGTCATTATTATTACGGATCTTTTCGAGTGCTTGTTTTTGCTTATGTGTGAGGTTGCTGGTGTTTTTGTCTTTTTTTTTTTGGAGGTTAAGGTTCCAGAGATTTTCAAAGTAGCTGTTTAGTTCTTTTGTGTTGTTCTGTTTGTTAGGGAAATATGTTGATTTGTTTTTTACTAAAGAATCATCTTTGTCCCCTTTGTTATCTAGTGTTTCTATTAGTCTAAATTTCCGTTCGAATTCTTTAAGGTCCTTTTTTAGTTCCGCTATATTGCTTTTAGGGGTGGGGCAGAATTTGAGGCTCAGCTTCAGTATTTCCATTTCGTTCTTTGATAAGGAGTATGTGGATAAATTGATGATTTTGGGTCTAATTTTTTCTAACCTGGAATTGTTGTTTCCTGGGGGTTTCCTAAAAAATGGTGGGGGTTGTTTGTTTCCTTGTTTCGAGGAGTGGTGTGTTTTAGGGTGATGCGATGTCTCCTTGTAAAATGAGTGTTGTGTACATTATTGTGAAGCTTCAGTGATAAATGATTGAATGGGTTGTAATTATAT
>NC_136491.1:125640502-125705502 GCF_053919585.1 Euprymna scolopes
TTCTATTTCTATCATCTATATTACTATTCCCACCTCTGCATTTTTTTTTAAATTTCTGTTTCGAAACTAAAAACGGTTTATAGGCAGTTTTTCCCATGAAAAGAACTCCTTATACTACCAAGTCTACCAAAGATGAGATGGATGGATAGATGTTCGTCCGTTGGAACGATAATGGCAATCTGATCATTCTGAAGGGGATGATGTATAACTTTCGTTGTACTGTGCAGCAAGGGTTGCGTAAAAATTAACAACTCGCTTCCAGTGGCAAGGGAACGGCTGAAAACAATACCAAGATGAGCGGGAAGCGTATACAGCACCTGGAATTCCCAAATGGTCACCCATTTTAGTAATGACCAGGTTAAACAATGCTTAAATTCGGTTATATAAAGGGAAACGGTTTGTCAACATCATTAAGCCCTATCTAATGGATATTAACAAACACGACAACATAAATTACTAATCCTAAACAAATACGGCATAATCACGTTGACACACTGGTTTTGATAATATCACTGAAGTTAAGCAACGTTTAACCTGGGCAGTATCATATAGGTGACCATTTGGGAATACCAGGCGCTGTATGTAGGAGGACGTCGACACCTTCCTGCAAAAACTGCAAAACATAATGTCGTTATCTTCCCTGGCCGGAATATATACGCTGCTAGGGACCACTTGTGAATTTAATAATCCCATGATACTTCCTTTTTCGAAGGAATTCGCCAAGAGTTAATGCTACCGCTTTTTTTTAAACACCACCAAATAATAATATGATCTTTTAATATGAATATACCAGTAGCCCTATAAAAATATGTAGCTCCAATATCAGTCTAATGAATTCAACATAACAGAATCCTTATTGAATCAAGACATACGCTATACACTTCAATTTAAACGTTAGAAAAAAGAACGTATCTTTTACAGCATAATAAAAACTAACCTCCTTCATCTTCCCCAGGCACAATACAATTCTCACTTATGCAAACGCAAATCACTTTTACACTGCCTTAAAAAGATACAATTTATCTTATTTGTAATTTAAATAAATTTTTGTTACAAACATCCAAACACTGCAATTATCCTTACAACACAAGTAGGTATAAACACAGTTCTACGATTTTTATGTTTACGAACGCAACACTCCCTGAACAAAAGAGTTTATGAAAGTAACAGAACCATAAATTAGGTAACGCCGTAAATGCATTGTGTTCGCATATGTTACTGTTTAAACACAAATTTAATTCCTGTGAATAATAAAATTTGCACACAATACGAAACAAGGAGTCTCATAAAAACGAGTCTTATCGCACAATTCAAAAATATCAAACAGCTACCCGTTTTAGTTAGGATTTCTTCTGCCACTGAGAATCATATTCTATCTGGACATTCTTTAAATTCCACCTGAGGGTAAATAAAATCTAAATTTCTTCACACTTCACTGTAAAACATTATCCGTCTTAACTATCACATTCCTATTATTTCATTACTGATGCGACTATTAACTACCTACTGCCAACCTATTATCCAGGATCCGTCTCAGTTTAAAACTCCTTCCATGCTATCAAGCTTTTTGGACACTTTTATTAATCTCACTTTCCTTTTGTTCAGATTTAGTTTTTTGCGAATTTTTAAAGCAATATATTTAGTAAACACCTTTATCGATAAAACCTCTCTTTCTTTCTCTGTATTGTTGACTGTGCACAGGCACGAAATAGAGGATAGAATTTAGCAGTTGATGTTTTTTTTCATATGGAACGGACGCGTTCCAGAAAACAGCTCTCTACTTATATAAAGTCTTTGGGGTGTGGTAAAAACAAAATCTATGTTTTTATTACTTTTTTAATGATTGTTCGCTCCCTTATTACAAAACGTTCAATTTTAAACCAAGAGTCTTCCAGCCGACCTAATTAATTCTCTGGAGAGAATTAACCACACCAAAGCCCCGTCAAACTAATCGTCGCTCTAACACATCCATGGAAGGGCATGTGACTACTGTTTTCACTGGAAACTTGTGACGACAAGAGCCCTTTCACACGCCCTCAAGGTTAGAAAACACCAAGTTACACTTCCTGCGGACAGGAGAGTACTTCACATATTCCAAATCGGATTATATTTAGAAAAAACAAAATAATGGTGAACGTAAATTGACTTAAACATGTATCTCGCTAGGTACATTATGAATCTCTAATTCCGCCATTTTCCCAGACGAGTATAAAGAAAACGACGTGTAAAAGTAAAAAAATAATAAAAAATAAAATATACTTTTATAATTTCCATCTGAATTGAAAACATTATTTTCAAATAAATATTTTTTCAGTCTCAACAATACAAAAGTAATTCTCCAACGCAGGCAAAAAACCCCAATCAATATGCCAGTTTTGCTGTGAAGCCAATCATCTATAATATAGATCTCATCTATCTGTTTAAATGTATGTATGCATGTATGTATGTATGTATGTCTGCCAAAAACTTTCGACAGAGACAACAGATTTTCAAAAGGTTGGTATCGTTTTAAGTTCGACCCTTTGGACGACAAATATCGAAAAATTGGCTAAAAGCATTAATTCCTTCAACCGGGCACTTTTCTACAGGCAGAGGTCGCTTTTTTTCGCCGATATTTTCGAAAGTCATCCCCTCTTTTCGATTGACCAGCCTTAATCTAAACCTTCGCCACTTCCAGTTTGGCGATGAACGCAACGGCAAAGACGCCACATATTTTTTTCACGTTTTTTCCTACTTCGCGTTTCGGGTTCGAGCCTGTCTGCCTACTACCACTTGTTTTTTTCCTCAACACGCATCTCCAAATACCCGGGCAACGCCGGGCACCCAGGCTAGTCTTATTTTTAATCTCAATCAGCCATTTTATGAGAAACTAAATGATTATGGCGATTAGGTTATTCCGTAGAATTATCGGTTCAGTACACACAAACCAAATGTTAAATACAAAATAAACAAACTGTAAAGTATGGAAGATATTCTTCAACAGTTCATTGCTGCGTTCCACCTCCCCAAGAACAAAATTGCTGTCCCCCATCTCTTCTTATATAATCAAAAGGGGCAGATAACTCTCGGGTACTATTCAACATAGGAATAGATAAAATTTCACCTAAAATAAACATAGTTATTAAAATAATTTGGTATGTCCACGTATTTTCCATTTTTTTTTTCTTTTAAAGTATGGAAGTTCAAATAGGTTTGTGGTTCGGTTAAAAATACCTTTGATGGCCAACGTTTATCTCTATCTCTACTATTATTTAAAAAGAGACTTTGTGTGTGGTGCATTCCCTCTGGACTCCGAAATGACTGAGACAATTTTATGAAATTTCACACAAATATAATTTATGTGTCTGGCAGTGGTCCGAAATAGGTCTTGTATCGGAATTCAATAAGTATCCACAATCGAAATAATCCGATAAAAGAAGGAACCGGCGATTTAAACTAAAGTTAACACCAGTATGCAGCCTAACATCACAAGTACATTTGAGAAGTCTATTAGCACACAAGCGGAAAAGATCGACATATAAAATCAACAGTTGGGTCTTTGATATGACAGGGACGCGTTCGAAATGAATGTCTCTGTGTAAAGTACAATTGAACTATGACACTTGACTTTTGCATTTTAAACTTTAATTCACGCTATTATATAAACATAATTTTCTAAAATGAACAGTAGGTTCTCTACAGTGCAATGTAGACTACAATGTATTTTGGACTAAGTCACTTCAAGGAGGCATGTGAAGTTTCCCCTCGGTACACCGCGACCGGTACTCAATTAGAGTAGGCATTAAATCAATTTGATTGTAAAATGGGCGATTTCACCGATTTCGATGGCAATAAATATATGTGAGTGTAAAATATTCGTTGATCATCATTCAATCCCGGGAAACGTCTACCCGGGTATCCCTGCTAATTTATCAATAAAATAAATACATCCGTAATAATTCAAGCTCACACTAGTTCATACTCGCTCTTCGAACGGTGTTAGTACACTGCCTAGGTATGCCAGTTTCCCTCTTATCTAGCATTTTGACAGGATTCAAAAAAAGAGTCGCAAATCTAATAGGTTCCGTACTATTGGCCAAGTTTCGACCTCTAACCATCGCCACTATGTTGTATCGCCAGTGCTTAAAAGTGAAAAAAAAGAAAAGAAAAAAAGGAAATAAGAAATCCGTTTTCTAGGATCATATCTGAAAATAAGTCGGATGTCTAATTTTTTTATTATAAATAATCAAAGCAAACATTTTTTTTTTTTAAATAATAAACTAGGGCAATTAGGATAATGGCGGTAACTAGTAATCAGCATGGCAAGACATTCCACATTTTAGGAATGTAACAACAAACATTTAATAATAGTTAACTAATTATAATATGAGAAAAATATGTGGCGGCGATTAATAATTAATAAAATGGCCGTTTCCGATGCCAACACGTATCAAAAAGTTCCTTATTTCTCTCAACAGCCTGCGGCTGTTAATGATGTCACACATGGAAGTATCAGGAATTTTCATTAGGCCTCCTGCTGGTCGAGAGAAGGCTCGAGGTATTTCCACGAATAGTGCTGATGGAGAGCCAAGTCAGTTCACGTTGATCCCCGGTGTGGTGCATAATTAATTAAAATAAATATTTACAAAAAAAAAAAAAAAAAAAAGAAAAAAAAAAAGAAAAAGAAAAAAATGAAATTCACAAAAATCTTTTTTTTTTTTTTTTTTAGCACTGTGGGTTTATTTAACTTGTCACTTCTGCCAAACAGAAAAAAAAATAATCGCTAAAATATAGCCGCTACAGGAGCTAACCGCTTCAATATAGTCGAAAGATAGATGGATTGCGTTATTCTAGTCCACTCTTTATGAACGGCTGGCATTGGTAAGGAACCTCTAAACTGACAAGAATGCGCGACAAGTTATAATAAAATTCATTATCAAATAGTAATTTGTGATTGTTAAAATCTTTTTCGGGAAGTGGTTCCGTTTACACAGTAAAGACGGAAATACACTTGCGCGGTGTAACATAGAAATGGAAAATAAACGTCATCCGATACTGAAGAATAAAAAGAAGACAAACCAGTAAAAAAAAAATGTACGGATCCAAATCGATACGAGATATTATCGAATTTTTTCCGTTATAACAATAGAAGAACAACTAATGCTGCACTGTACTGTTTTTGTAAATGGATACTTTTTATTTATGTATTACTAGCAGGAAGACCCGACGTTGTCCGGGATCGAATAAGGATCAACAAATGTTCCACACTCCCATACATTTATTATAATCGCAATCGGTGAAATCGCCCAATTTAATACAAATCCAATCAATTGATTGCCTGCTCTAGTTCGGAATCTCCCGTAGCACACCAGGACGAAGCTTCACAGGCCTCACCGTAGTTCACAATATTATATTGTAATCTACATTGCACTGTAGAGAATCTACTGTTGATTTTATAAGATTATCTGTAACTATCATCGTTTAATTGTGCTCTAAACAGAAACATTAATTGCGAATGCGCCCCTGTCTCATCAAAGAACCAACTGTTGATTTTATGAAATTATTTTTACATAATCACTTAAAGTTTAAGATGCAAAAGTCAAGAATTACGGTACAATTGTGCTATAAACAGAAACATATTTCGAACGCGCCTCTGTCTTATCAAAGAACCAACTGTTTATTTTATGAAATTTGTACTTAATTACTTGAATTAACGTTAAACACACGGAAGTCAAGTATCATGGTTCAATTGTACTCTAACCATAAACATTTACTTCAAACGCGTCCCTGTTTTATAAAAGAATATACAGTTTATTTTATAGGCTGGGTCTTTCTGCTTGTGCGGTGATAAACTTCACAAACGCACTTTGATGTTAGGTTGTATAAAAGCGTTAACTTTTATCAAAATTGGACTTTATTTTTTTAATCAGATTTTTTTCGATTATCGATACTTATCAGACGCATTCTGATACAAAACCTACGTAAGGACACTCTCCTTTATGTGAAATTACCCCCTCACACAAACAGCCAAAATTGCTTTATAGAATAGTAGATTATTTCGTTTTTTAAATAATTTTTTAATATTTTTTTTACATCATGTTTTTTTTTTATTAATTTCGAATTAAAAATGTTTTTTTTTTACTTATTCAATAGTAACAAGTGGCAAGATTTATTAATGAAAAATAGAAATTGTCCAATGTCAATAACATTCCGGGAATATAACAACAAATATTAAGTCGTCATCATCATCATCATCATCATCATCATATCGCATGAATCCGGAGATTCTCTAGTTGGCTTTGATTTCCCCGATATTTTTGTAGTCAGAATTCTTTCTAAAAAAAAAAAACATTGGGTATTTACGGGAGGGACCACGAATAGGTTGCCAACATCCTAAGTGAAAATGATTTTTGTTGAACGAATTGGATTCGAACTGAAAACACTCAGATCGTCACTCCGTGTCGTTAACCATCACCTCCCAAGTATTAAATAATAGTTAACTAAAAAAAAAAAAAAAATTCAAAAGAAAAATCGTGAAGCAAATAATAATTTATTAATAAAATGACACTTATCGCAACATATACTCAAGTATTAGGAAGTTTCACCGGATGTCCTTGTGTCTTGGCAGACCGAAAGCAGGCTCAAGGTGTTTCAAGGCATAGAAAGGCGCTCGTAAAACCAAATAAATTCACGATGGTCACTGGTGCGGTACCTTATTAACAGACACAAACTGTTGAGAAACTTACGCGCAGCGGGGCCTATCGCGCCTCTCGTTTCCGTGTCGATGCGTTGAAAAACAAATATGTCATAAGGCTGGCATTTCTTTTATTGTTTGTGGTTTTCTTCTGTCGTTGCTGCATGTCCCATGTTTGTTGCAGATTCTATCAGTGACGAGGGAGCAGAAGTACCGGCACAAGTCGAATCCCATATAAATGACTTGCAAAGAGAAACACCGTCAGGTCGAGAGAAGACTCAAGATATTTCCACGAATCGTGATGATGGAAAGGTGCTGATAAAGCTGTCAGTATACGATGTTACCCGGTGTGTGCGTGAGTAACTGTTTCAGGCTATTGGAGAAGTTGCTCGTGCCTGGGCCCGTCTTTCCACTCGTCTTCATAGCATACGATGACAGATACAAATATCAGATCATTTAAAATAATCGTAAAAAACTAATCATTCTTGAATTGAGATTTTAGCTTCCGGTTTCGCATAAAATATCCGGTTGCCTTCAGTGTGCACAGAAGAAACCCTACTTAAACATTAGGAGAGATACTAGACAATCAGCCAGGGAGAATCTGGTCCATTTTGAAGCTCGGTCGCTTTGATTCTGTCGGGCTAAAATATGTTTCTGTGCAGTTCTACAAGGTCTACCCTTGCAGGCATTACTTTATCTTTATAAGAATTTATTTTTTTTTATTTTTTTTTTTTTATTACATTTTCACCCCAAACAAGGCAAATTTCCACTTTGGTGTAGGGGGCTACTATCAGGGGCAACAACTACTGGGGTACTATGTAGGGATTTGGGCAGCAAGGTGTCGGTTCACGTTACGCTTGAACTTCTGCACGTCAGTACTGTTGGGGAAGCAGGGACCTGGAATGGAATTCCAGAGTCTAGCGGTTCTGGGGAAGAAACTATTGGAGTAAAAAGATCTTTTACATCTAGGGATCTCTACAGTGTGGGGGTGGGATTTAGCAGCCTGTCGGGTTTGTCGAGGGTGCTCACGTCGTGGTGGCACAAGTGATTGCAGTTCGTCAGAGCATTCACCACTAAAATACTTGTAGAAAAGGCAGAGGGATGTAACATTTCATCGATGGGACAGAGGCTGAAGCTTAGATGCCAGTTCAGGGCCTATCAGGTTTGCGACTCTCTTTTGAACCTTGTCAAGGAGCGAGAGACTAGTAGCAGATGCACCAGCCCAGATGTGGCAGCAATACTCCATACATGGGCGAATGGTGGCCTTATAGAGGTACAGGATACTTTCGGGTGTTAGTAGTTTTCTAGCACGGTAGAGAGAGCCCACTTTTCTTGCAGCGGCCCTGGCAATGCCTTCAATGTAATTGTTCCAACTCATGTTTCCTGTGAACGTTAGGCCAAGGAGTTTGAAAGATGGACTCTTAGATAAAGAGTCGTTGGCCATTGCTATGGGTGGTAGAGAGGGTTTCTTGTAATTATTGAATGAAACTAGTTTAGTCTTGGCAGCATTGAACGCGACCAACCACTTTTGTCCCCATTCCACTACAGATTGGAGGTCTTCCTCTAGTGTTTCTGCCATTTCTTTAGAAATGTGTTCATTCGTCTTCCTGTCGTGTCTGCCATAGAGTGTAGTGTCATCAGCATATATACCCATCTCAGAGGCAATGTTGTCGGGGAGGTCATTTATGAATATCAGGAACAATAGAGGTCCAAGGATAGAACCCTGGGGCACCCCCGCATTTATATCATATTGTTTAGATGTACGACCGTCGAGGACAACCTGGATTTTTCTCTTATCTAAGAAGGATTTAATTATGTTAAGTATTCTACCAGTGATACCGTATGATCTGATTTTACTGAGGAGACCCTCATGCCATACCCTGTCAAAAGCCTTAGATATATCTAGAGCTACCGCTCTGCCCTCCCCCGCTTTGTCCAGTGAATGGTATATACGTTCAGAGATCACAGTTAGGATGTCTGCTGTGGAACGGGCTTGTCTAAATCCATATTGTTTGTCAGTCAGTAGTTTAGCATCTGTAAGATGATGGACTAGAGCATGGTTAATTATGGTCTCAAATATTTTGGCAAAAAGTGGGAGGAGGCTAATGGGGCGATAATTTGATGGGTCTGTCCTTTCGCCAGAATTCTTGAATACTGGTACAACAGAAGCAGTTTTCCAACAGCCCGGAAAGCAAGCTTCATTAAGGCTTTTGTTATAGAGTTTGGAGAGAACTGGAGCTACTTCGGCTGAGCACTTTTTTAATAGCACAGCTGGGATAAGATCGGGTCCACATGCTTTTGAGGTGTCAAGGTTTTTTATGATAGCATGCACCTGAGCAGGGGTGGTTTTCAGATCGTCTAGTGTGGCGTCTGTCCGCGTAGGAAAGTCAGGTAGGGGGTGGTTGGAAGGGTCCAGTGTGGAGTTTGAGGCAAACCGACTGGCAAGCATGTTAGCCTTGTCGGTTGCTGAGGAGACAACCTCGTGATTGTTGGTTAGTGGGGGAATTGTTGATTGCCCATTATTTACTACACTGTTGTAGATTTTCCAGAAGTCTGGAGTTCCTAGTTTTTGTGCTTCGATGCGCTTTTTAGTGGTTTCCGTAAATTCTCTTTTAGCTGTAGCTATTTCTTTCTTGACGTTATTGCTAATCGCATGAGGCGACCTTATCAGGGAATACCGACGGATGTTCTCGTGTATTTTTGGGTTCCTAGATGCAATTCCCCTTGCACGCTAGCTGTTCAGTTTCCGCATTCAAACCTTTTACCACATCTTCCTGTGCTAGAATGAAAGCAGCTTTTAGTCTTAAAATTTGCGGGAACAATTCAATTCAATTCGAAGAAATAAGGCGAAAATAGCACTGGCATTTTATTGTCTAGTTTGCGACCTTGTATCACATCTTTTTGTAGTAGGATGAAGGTAACTTTCAATCATTCAATTGGCGAAAATAATTCAAATAAAAAAATATAAAGCAAAAATTACGCCTATAAAACTATTGATATTTATTAAGTAAACAGCGAATTTACAATACCTGAATGTCGCATCAATACCACGAAGTATTAATACATATTGTTTACTACTTACATGGAAAACGTACATGTGACCCAACGGGCCACAAATACTAGCAATAATTATTCTACCATGATTTCATTAAAACATTCATACAACTGTGTCACAACTTGTAATACATTCTTCTTGCATTGTTAAAAGTACTGAATCTTTTTATTTCAATATTATTTATGCTCACTAGAAAATCGCACACAGATTATCATCAGATATTACTCACTGATATTAACTAGTAATGTTATTTGGAGTCTGAGTGACAACAAGTATCTGCAAACATCTTGTATTGTCTAACTCTTCAAATAATCTTTGCAAATGACTTTGCGTTATCACAAAAGCCGCTTGCCGTTAGTTTTTGCAACGATCAATGGTTTACATTGGAATTTGGGTGGCAATAACCCTGGATGGCCGCAGAGAAGGTGAGGCGTATATAAATATATTAAAGAAATATTACATGCGGTTGAAGCGTTGCATATATTTTGAAATTATGAATTACGTATATAAATGAATACGTTTGGAAAACTAAAAACAACGCGTATTTTTTTATATAAAAAAATTATTTGTTTAATTAAGATATGTCAATGAAAGTCTTTTTTCCCTCTTTTTCCTGGTCCACATGCGTTGTTTTTAGTCTTCCAAACGTATACATTTATATACGTAATTCTTAATTTCAGAATATATATATATATATATATATATATATATATATATATATATGGTGTTCCAATAGTCTTGACCACATTTCAAGTCCCCATATCAGCTTAACTTTGAATGGCAGTAAGATGAAATTGGTGTCATTTTAAAGCGAAATAATATATTAAGTTTTTGTAAGGTTATTGATTATTTTAATTTCTTTATAGATCTAGTAATGACAATCACTCAACCAGGAAAGGCGTTTTGTGTGCTTGAATTTGCAAAATCTGAATCGTGGACACTTGTTCAACATGCCTCCCAGATCTCTAGTGCTCGCACCCTGCGATTTTTTTGTGGGGTCTATGTGCATCCCATGCCAAGAGAAGTGGAGGAGCTGAAGGCCCGAATAACAAAAGCTGTTGCAACCATTGACAATGCAATTCTAGGGCGCGTCTAGCAATAATTGGACCATCGGCCTGATGTGTGTCGTGTGCACAATGGTGCTCACATTGAACGTACCATGAAAAATTTATTACAATCTTTCTGAATATGCAAGGTGCGTATTTATGTCCTCAATATTTCTCGAGATATTCAATGTCAAAATGTACACAAGGCTTTTGGAACACCTTATATATATATATATATATATATATATATATATATATATTTACTTGTGGAAATGGAAATTTAACCAACATTTTGGGATTTTGATTTTTGGATTTTACCGTTATTGGATATTTTACCCTTCACCAAACTATCCAGTCACGTGAAATCACCTTTTTCTTCACCATATTCCCTCTGCTTCACTATTTGTTACCAAGTAAGATTTTTAACTTACTTGTAGTTTCATCAAATACTTTTGCATACAAAATCCCATTCCGCATTTTGCTAAATCCTAACCTCTGAAGAAAAGGAAAGTATTTCTTCGAAATTCCGCGGATTAAGGACTATCCACTTATTTTGTGCTTCCTTTTTAAAATTAAATATGTTTTTAACTCTTTTTCAAAGTGTTTTTTAAACAAGTTTTATTAACTATTTGTTCTTATATATATCATTCTCCACTCAAAAAAAAAAAAAAAAAAAAAAAAAAATTGAACCGACCACATTTATTGCTAATTGTTGCACACTTACGACACTGATGCTATTGCTGTCAGCACAGTTAGGAGATAAGTTCGTAGATTTCAGAGTGGCGACAGAAATGAAATGTGATTGGTAAAACAGGATCCGGACGTCAATGCACAATAAAACTATTAGAGTAGAAGGCTTTCTTACATCTAGGGATTCCTACTGTGTGGGGTGGGATTTTGCTGCTTGTCGGGTTTTTCGGGTGTATTCCGTCGAGGGGACACAAGGGCTTGTAGTTCGTCGGAGCATCCACCATTAAAATACTTGTAAAACAGGCAGATGGATACAACATTTCGTCAATGGAACAGTGGCTGAAGCCTAGCTGATAGTGCAGGACATATTAGATTGACGGCTCTTTTTTGAACTCTAAGAAACTAGTAACAGATGCACCGGCCCAAATGTGAAAACGATACTCCATACATGGGCGAATGGTGGCCTTCTAGAGGTACAGCATACTCTCAGAATTAAGTAAGTTTCTAGCACGTCTCCGATAGTGAAGTGGGGGGGGGACATACGTAGGCTTGGCTACCTCGACCGTTTCGAGAAGAATAACCATGCATCGTCTTGAAGATAGCGATCTTGCTAAACACCAATGAATATGTTCCTGGCTCCAATTCAGAAAACTTTTAGTAAACAACACGTCTGTACTCGAACACACAACTAATAACCGTAAACTGGAAAAATTAGAAGGATTATTAATTAAAACTAAAAACACAAATATAAATACAATAAATATTAATAATAGTAATAACATCCTAAAATGCTTGTAATAGTGATAAGAATAGCTAAACGTATCATATAATGAGTGAATTACTAATGAAATATATATTTAAAAAGAACTTCTATAAATAAACCCAAATCAGTTCGATTAATCATCAATGACGATGAATTCAGACGGATTCGAAAGTACTTGGCGTACAGTAACTATAGCAACTAATTCAACCAGTTCGTGCCTAAAGCAAGGAGATTTATTAGAATGGTTGGAAACGATCAAAACCAGAATGCGTTAACATGAATTGTCTGTTTTATTCAACGAAATATGTGTAAATAATGCTATATATATATATATATATATATATATATATATATATATATATATATATATATATATATATATATATATATATATATATATATGTGTGTGTGTGTTTGTGTGTGTGTGTGTATAGCACGTATGGCGTAGTTCTAAGAAAATCAGCACTAGCCGTAGAATAGTTGACTAGCGAAAATATTGGCATCAGCAGCAGCCATCTTAGCATATATGCAAATTAATCGAGTATACACGTACTGACATCACGGAAAGGAGATAAAAAAGGACAAAAAAAGGGTAGTACGTGGTTGAACAGAGGAGGTGACCGGACCCCCCTCCACATTATATATATATATATATATATATATAGATATATATAAAGTTAAGTATGTGTATATGTTTGTATATTTATATGGTTTCCTCAATAACTAATTAAAGAATGATTATGACAACAATGAACTACGATTCCCTGAATTAGAATTTCTTTTTAAACCTTAAATTTTATATATTTTTGAATTAAAATGTAATAGGTTTTAATCAAGATTGGAATAAGTATTCTAGAATTAAGTTTAAGGTATTAACCCACATATCACGTCATATTTCAAGCGAGTAGAATGAAAGCCATTGCCTAACATAACCTTGGGTTTATTTAATGGCTGCCTCGGTTGCCAATTATTTCCACTGACTTCATAATTGAAATTTAAAAGCAAACATTGCATGGTTTCAACAATTAGACGAAATGTCGCCGTACAGAAAACGTAAAAAAAGCAAAAATTAAATTATTCATTCGTCTCGAATTCTAAAAACAGGGATGATTTTTAAAATTTAATGAAAACACGTTTAAGTGTTAAATTAAAAATGATATTCGCGATCATCTAGTTATTGTCATGCGTCAAACTCATGGAATGAAATTGGAGAGAAAAAAAAATCACAAACTGATTGAATTAGCGAAAGAGAAAAAGCAAATCGAATTGTTATGATTCGATTTAATTGTTTTGGAAAACACAAAAACCAAAAAACCAAAAACAAACAAAACAAAAAACAAAACTGTTGAGTGAGGCATCTCTTGACGTTTTTCATTATACGATTAATAAAATCTCGGGTCTCTTAATAAAAATAAATTCAGGAAAAAAAAAAAATGGAAAACCAATCAGCTTATACGCAACATGGATTGGAGTAAAATAAAAAAAAAACAAAAAAAAAACAAGCAAAAAAAAAAACGCTGAAGACATTGCCAAGGCTACAAATCCACGATACACACCACATGTATTGAGTATTATTGCAACATCTGGTCTGGTGTATCTACCACCAATATCTCTTTAAACAAGACCCCCCAGTAGTTTACAATCAGATATGTCCTATACTATTAACCAAGCTCCCACTCCTGACGTCTCACCGCAATGTTGAATGTATGTACCTGTTTTACAAATACTTTAATAGCAAATTCTCTGACAAACTCGTAACACTTGAGCCCCCGTAACATAAATACCCCGACAAGCAACAAAATCTCGCCTGTTCACTGTAGAGGCTTCTAAATGCCGGAAAGCCCCCTAGTCGAATAGTTTCAGTATGACTTGTTTAGAGTGATTACGAAAACACATACACAAAAAATATTACTAAGGTTTACACTCTCAATTAATATCTTAGCACGTCGAAAATGCCCAAAAGTAAAATGCTATTGAAGTTGTATTACTTCTTTGCATTTTGGGCTAAGATCATAGGGAAGTATATGTTATGGGGTAATTGCTGTTTTTGTTCACTCATACGATTATTGGAACGAGAATGTATCTAAGTTTTCCCTTTCATAGGTAATGGAGATACTTTAGGGACCTGTTTTAGACTGGCAAGTATTATCCGAATAAACATTCCAAATTAAAGCCATTGGTCGTTGCATGCGTTAATCTGGATATATATATATATATATATATATATATATATATATATATATATATATATGCATATATATGCAAGCACGTAGTAAGTACGCATTGTTCAAGAAAGTGATTCTCATCCCGTTGAATCTCTAGTTCTGATGTAATGAATATGACTCTTGATTTTTTTTATTAAGATAAAGTAATTGGCAATTAATCTAATACATAAAAAGCTATATGTCTGTCTCCATATATTTTCAAACTATATCTCCTCCGAAATTGAAAGTCGCAGAGCGGCGCTAGGGGCCACAAATTATTTTTTTACGGACTGTTCTTTTATGAGTTTTTAGCCGATAAAAATAGTTTTTAAGGGGTCAAAATTGAAAAAATCAGCATACATTTTTTACATTCATCTTAGTTTATTTGTAATTTTTTTATTTTTAATTAACTCATATGCGTGTCACGTTGGTACAGTGGTAACGTCACTAGCTTTGAATAGCACAGTTTTGCTTTCGGTTTCGATTCTAGCTGACGGCACCAAAATACTTTTATTTTTACTTTTGAAATCACGACTCCATATTAATATATACGAAATCTGGACACATTAAAATATCATATTTAAGCATAGTTTACGACCGGGCAAAGACGCCCCTACCCGCTAGTTAGAGATAACCAATATGGATACCAAGGGAGGTTATTAGGAAGTCTTGTCGTTGTATTCTTTTTTTTTTCCACTTTGTTTCAATTTTCTTATCATTTTCTTATAGCTGAGGACAGATATCCACCCGCTAACTCATATATTTCAACCGAAAGATCATTATAGGATTCTAACTACCCCTCTAAGTGCAATTGTTTGTATTTTTCTTGCACTTGGTCCACCAGGTATATTTCCCAGGTCGTTTTTGAAACACTTTTTCATTTGTACGGTTGCTCCTATAATTACTGAAATAGAAAATTTCCTAAGATTCTATTTCCTCTTCATGTACATAAGATATTTGTATTTTTTTATTTTTCCCTCTCTGTTTTATTTAACCCATCATCATTGAAGAGACTAACTTCTAAGGTTGCTCCATTCTCATTCATATCCCATATAACGATGTCAGGTTTAATAACTCCGTTTTCTAGGTACGTAGCTGTAGAAATTGCATGGTAGTAATGGATGGTGTATAACTTATTTCCAACCGTTGTTTCTGCTGCATTTGATATTCACACACTCCATTGTGTCGCGTTATAGAATAATCGTCCCTCAGCAGAACCTTATAGATGAATGTCACGTGGCCCAGACTTTCTACTTCTGTGGGATCACATGTCCACACTCAGGCCCCACACATTGGATTTTTCAAGGAAACAAAGACAAGAAAAGAATTCGACTCACTTTTTTTTCAATGAAACAACAGACATTTATTTACATGTACTTTCCAGACTAACGTTTTGTTTCTCGTTACAAAAGTCTTCTCGTATTCCAATGTGCATAACAATATTCTGCTGTTCCGAACACGTGATACTGTCTTTATCCGACCATGTTTAGGACGCGTTTTTTCCTCTCCCTCTCGACCCACGTGTGTTACACGTCGAACTCTGTCCGCGTCACCCTATTCGTCTCTACCATGTTTTTTCTTTTTTAATATCTTGTTCTTTTCTTTCTTCCCCGCCGTGACACCTCGCACACGGCTCGGTCATTTGCATACAGCTGATGCTATACGCGCATCCGCGCCCTATTACAGCGGTTCCACTGTGTAATGTCGTCCCAGAGGGAAAACAAAACCGTTTATATCGGGCAATAAAAACTTATCTTTTGCACGCGTCTTATTATACCATGGACGTAGACTTTTTGTTGTGCAACAATTAGTCGGTATCAATTAAAATAATTGTTTATCCGTTTTGTATTTGCGTAATCTTGACACAAGTCTACGGAGTGAAATGCAGAACAAGGGAAAAGAGCACCGCACATGCCAATATGATGCGTTTTAATATTTCTTTGTGGTGCAATAAAAACAGATAAAACCGCGTTTCATTATGAAGTCTGCTGTGGAAGTGGGTGTATGTGTGCGTGTGAGTGTGCGTGCGTGCGTGAGAGTGAAAAGAAAAAAATCGGTAAGAATAGCAAAATAATGAATTAACCAAAGAAAAATTAATTAAAAAAAAATTAAAATAAAGAAGAAAAAAAAAAGCAAGAACCAAAACATATAATTCGGTAAATAATGAAATATATCTAATCCTAATTTTCCCCCTACCTTTACAATTAAGACAGAAAAATAAATGTTTTTTTTTACTGAGGAGGAGATCATCGTTTATCTAAGAACTAAAGACCATTCGAGGATAAGAGTTAATGAGTGTCAGGATGCCAGTGAGACAACAGCGTGATTATCGGTAATGATAAAGCTTGACTAATGTTTGTTTATTTGAGGACTACTCAACAGGAACTTGTTCATGTTAGACTTAGTTATAGTCAGTTGGGAATCAACCACGCAGTATTGTGTACCACAGACGGGCAGTTCTAGGAAAGAAACTGAGATCATGGAAGTTACGTTTAGTTTTAGGCACAGAGAGATAATAAAGGAAATTATTCGCAGTTGTTCTAGCCAGACAAGTGTCTGCTACGAATGTTTTGCAGAGGTGGAGACCAGAGAGAGAAACTCAGTTGAGCACCTGCCATGGAAATAAGTCTTCTGTGAGAAAGAAGTTTGGTGGAGAAGAGGGCTTCGCCCACTAGATTCCGAAGCCGGTTTTGAACCGTGTCAAAGCATGAAAGGGTACTTTTTGCAACTCTTTCACAGATGTGGCAAGAGTAACCTATCTTATTATTCCTAAACAAATCTTTCACTATCGACTTTTCGTTCATACACTTTACCTCCACAACTTTCATTTCATAATATATTGTGTATTTCATCCTGATATATGAAATGATATAAAAAAATCGTTATTTCTTAATACTTTTCCAATAATATATCATGTATTTTATGGTAGACACTAATGATATTCCCTTTTGTTCATATATGCGACTGAGGAACGCTTGTGAATTGAATATTCCTTTGATATCCTTCCTTTGGAGGAAGCCGGGTCAACCCGTCTGGGGGTGAATTTCCTTTTCTTATTACTGTTGGAGACGCCCCTCCATGGGATTAATGGACTCTCATGACGTCACTTCCTCTGGTGACGTCGCTTCCGGTGTAGAGTATCGGTGCTCGGGCAGTCAGTGATAAGCACGCGGCCAAGCAGGTCGGGTGCACACGCCCCACCATTGATGGTATGGTATTGCTCAACTTGCTTTGCTTGTAATATATGTGAATACATATTTCGTTTCATAAAACTCCTGTGTCCTTTCGTTTATTACAATTTAACCCCATAACAATTGGCGGTGACGGATTCGATTTTCACACAGGTAAACTCCACAAAAAAACCCCAAAAAAACAAAAACAAAAAAAAACGAAATTCTAATTGACTTCAAAAGAACTTTTGATTTACAAGCTAAGAAGCCGGCTGGCAATTACGTTCTACAAAAAAGAACACAAGGCAAAGTTATCGATGCAATTGTAAGTAATCGTTTTGTCTCTATATTTTAATTAAAAAGAACTGTTCTAAACGTATTTTTTGTTAAGGTCGTAAAGGTTAATTTTGTGGCTTATTGAGAGAAGAAAGAAAAAAAGAAAAATGTTGACTCACTTCACCGCGAGAACAATTCTATCGTAAAATCTCGACTGTTTATTCTTATGCACATTTGGACATTTTTCAAATGAAGTGAAAAAATTTTTTGCCTTTGTTTTGCTGCTAACTTTATGCAATATTTTAACGGGAGAGAAATGCTTTCCCCCTTTTCGTTTTCTTTTCATTGAATGAAATTTTATGAAAGATTCTATTTTTAACTGTCGGTTCTAAAGTGAAAGTTAACTGCCAGACAATTCCACAATTATTTTTATTCTTTTGCAACTGTATTGTATCACGGTACATTTTTTTTGTTTTTGTTTCGCAAGTAAAGAAATTTTTTTGTCCACCCTCATATTGGGTTATCTCTAAGGTTTTTACCAAAAAGTAAGGGATATATTGCTCCCTCCTTATACGCACCTACTTAAGGAAAGGACATTTTTTTATTATTATTTTATCTTTCTTCTCCAGTCACAAACGGACATATTTTTTCTCGTGCGTTTGGAAAAGCCATTAAAAGATGGAGGACCTTAAAGCAGTATTAATACAGCAAATCAAGGTCCAGATGGACCAGTAGCAGAAGGCTGAGGACAATTTAAAAGAACGTGATAAACAGCCCCAGTTACAATTTCAAGAAAGGCAACAAGCGTTGGAAGAGAGAATGCTACTTAAACAACAGAGACAAGAAAAGCTATTGTTAAAAATATTCGATAGAACAGAACGCAGGGACGACAGTTTTGCTTTTTCCCAAAGTACAATATGGAACGCTGTAGAAACGTTCAACTACCAACCGGAGTTGGATAGGACGTTTGACGCTTTCTATCAGAGATATGAGGACCTATTCACCGTGGATTGTCAAGAGTGCAGCAACGCTAAGAAAATTCGCCTACTTTGGAGGAAATTAGGGACCACAGAACATAGCAAGTTTGTGGATTATATTCTCCCCAGAAAGACGAGTGAATTGGAATTTTCTGAAACTTTTTCAAACTTTTATTCGAACTGTTCAGCCAAAATTCTACGCTCTTTCATAGAAGATGGAAGTGCTTTAATCTGCAAAAAAGCGACGACGACGATTATCTGACCTTCAAGTCCGTGGTAAATAAACACTGCGATGATTGCCTTCTATCTGACTTATCGGCAGATGACTTCAAGTGTTTAATCTTTGAGCAGGGTCTAGTCTCATCCAAAAGCGATGAGATTAGACAACGTGTTTACTCTAGACTTGAGAGCGAACAGGGCCTCACCCTCCAGAAGTTGGCCGAGGATTGCCAACGGGTATTCTGCGTAAGGAACAACTCGAGACACGTCGAGGAGTCAGGCGCAACATTCATTAGAAGGACGGCCTTCAAACCAGAAAAATACTCACTCCGAAGAAGCAAAGCTCGAAGTAAGAAAACTCAGGCTACACCTAATAAGTACCACCAAGTCACAAGACCCGGATCTCCTACAAGCCCGTGCTATCGCTGTGACTGGGAACATTGATTGAGTCAATGTTTTTACAGAGATAAGTACTACAACGAATGTGGAAGGAAGGGCCACAAAGCAACACAGTGCAGGAAGAACAAGTCAAGAACATCGACTGACAGAGTAGATTCGACTTGGATTCGGATAAGTAGTTTACTTGAAGCATTGCTGGTAAATAAAATATAAGTGTATTGGAAGGCTATAGCAATGTGGGTAACCGGTGTGAGAAGTGGTGTGGAAAATAAACAAAAATAGACAAATATAGGTGGAAATCTTGTAGGATTGTGAAATACCGTATGTCTATTTATTTTTCAAGACAATTAAGTTTCTACATATATGGACGCGCACGCGATAAACAAATCTACTTCTATACGGCCGATGTGTTTCTGTATCCGTGTGTTCGTCATCTACCAATATTTCGCCATCTAGCAGTAATTGTAAATAGCGAAAATTCATGTAAAAACGAAAAAAAAAAAACCAATGTATTTTATTTGGTGTATTAAAAGTCCAGTGTGTTTTCTTGGCATAATCTAAGAAAAAAGACGCTAATTTGAATGGTAGGTTAGCGTTCGTTTAGGATGCGGATACCGTTAATCCCGAATATAAAAATGGTTAGAGCTTAGCCAATCACAATGGACAATCAGGTAGGGGAGACTTTATTATTTGTGAATCAAAAATGGAAAGAGTATGTTATGTGTATGCATGTAAAAACCAGTTAATGGTAGTGCAAGCACAATATTGTAGGGAAATATAGAATTTGATCCGGTTTCATCTGGTAGTGTTGGAAGCACTAAATATTGGGAGAGAAAAATAGGAATATCTTCCTCTGTGATTGTGATGATGTTGCTCATAGGATGTAATGTAACATTTTATTATCACGAGTGAATGTGGCAGAAATGGTGGTCGTAAGCTACATAAGATAGTGGCTATCAGAGTAGATGTATTGAATTTGTATGTGTATTTTTGTTGCAAATCTACGGTACTTTAGTCCAGAGGAGAATTTCTGCAATCAAAATATTATATATGGAGATTATATATTCTCTTTCTTATAGTCTTTATCGTGATCAGTAATCACGGCCACTGAATTAAATCTAAATTTTAAACGCGTGGCATCAATTAGCTAATAAATTATTTTATTAAACTTAGTTATCGGGTATTGTTAAAAGATATTATATTGTTTTATATTTGATAAAGCCTTCTTTAGTGTAAATGGTTTCCTCTCATTTTTATTATTATTACTATTATTCATTTTTCAATATGTTATTATTATAATCGTTACTTTTATTTATTTATGTTATATTTTCTCTTTTTTCTTCATTTGTTTGTGTTGTTGTGTGTATACACCAATGAAACTGTGGTTTTAACATATCACTGTCCAACACACGCACGCAGTGAATGTAATAGTTATATTTTATCGAATTTTAGATTATGTGCGTAGCCACGGTTACCAATGTACACACATGCCCACGCAGCAAATGTACATGCGCGTACAAGAAACACACGTACGCATGTACACACATAGGCTGTGTAATTCACTTAGACGGGCATGTTCATTTATAGTTGTATTATGTGTGCATATACATACGTGTATATACATACATACATGCGCATACATACCTGATTATTTATTGTGATAGTAATTCTTCTAATGCACTCACCTCCCAAAAACAGAAAGTCTGTTCTGTTTGCTGTCGATACACAGGGGCACGGAGAGGAAGAAGAGGAAGAAACGGTAGACGTGGTTAATTTTATGGGAAAGAGGGCGAGACTAACCGCGAGAATTCCCGAGATTTCATAGCAATAAAAGACCGATAGGGCGCTCTGTGCTTTTGCTCAAACAGAGAAAACGGCGAGAGGAGAAGAAAGTCATTTCCTAAAGAAAGTTCCGGCTCAAGGCGAGAAAGAAAGTGAGGCTGAAAGACCCAGCAGGTTTCATTTATTTACTTATCCATTGGTAAGAAAATAGAAGCCGAATATTTCTCTTAAGATTAAATAAAGCTTAATTAATTTGCGTTTCAAAATATCTTTTAAGTTAATTCCCCAAGAAAAAGTCTATAGCAAATCAGTTTAAATACGTTTTGAAATAATTTTAATTCGAATCAAACATAACCCTTATGATTACGGATATTCATAAATCACCTCCCTGATAAAATTTTATCTGAGAGTGGTATATTTGCTGAGTACATTAAGCACTAAATACAGGCCCCGAAGATAAGGATAACAGTCCACAAATTAATAAATAAAAATTATACAGATTACTCATCTCAAAGATTCCAATAATAAAATAATATACCATTCGGTAAAGGCCGACTATGTAAGACCAGATAAGAACGAAAAACTTAGCTCAAGAGATATTCCAAAAACTTAGAAAATAGCAGCAAATCTACCACTTTCGGATACAATTTTATCAGGGAAATGATTTATGAATATCAGGAATAATTTTTAACACCGGCCTTATTGTGGCAATTAAAACACACACACACACACACACACACACACACACACACACACACACACACACACACACACACACACACATATATAAATTTCCACAGTCAAACAACGTCGCAACTAACATGAGCCATGACCGCCAACAAATTAGAAGTTCAATACCCGAGTTTCGCCTTCATTCGGACTCATCAGTAGAACATATTCAAACTCGGGATTCGAAACCCAAGCCTCTTACATGGAAGGCGAGTACTCTGCCACTTGAGCAACCACGTCACACACAAGCAAACTACGGAAAAAATGCGAATCTCTATATTCTAAGAATTAAGAAAAATTCTGATTACTGTTAACCCCCCCCCCAAAAACAAACAAACAAACAAACAAACTGTAACATAGTGTATTAAAATACAAATTATAGATTGGAATATACATATATGCATACATTTGAAAAAGACAATCTTTTTTATTTAGTAAGTTAACTATATATTTAATTATGTATAAAGATTCATTCAAACATAACGTAGAGTACATATCTACGTAGTCGTACGTTCTAAACGTTTTGACTAATTGTACATAGAATGTTTCTATTCTTCAGCTCCCAAAAGATGCAAATTTAGGCATTGATTACTTATTAAATGTATAATTATATTTTGAGATTCTTGGATTCATAAAACCTGCAGTCGACTCAATGTATAATATTTTATGAATATCGTAAAAAATTCTTACGCAATTACGTACAATATGCAATTCTGTATCTTTGAAAGATGCAAAATTTCAATATAATTTATATGAGCAGGCTTTATTAATATATAATACGTATAAGTGTCAACGTAGAGCGGAAAATCAATTATTTAAGGCCACATATTCGTATTTTTATGAATTGGAACAAAACACTTAGGTGTATGTCTTTTGCACAGCATTTTAAGTGACATTTAGTTCAGAGACACTAAAAAAGAAAACGTTTGTATAATATAACCGGACAAAAAGCAAAGGAAAAACGACTTCAAACATTAAGTTTTATGCTGACTATTTTTTTTTTTTACGATTATTTATTTCCGGAGGCAAGATACTAAATTATGCGTGTGTGACGTTAAAGGTTGCTTTCCGAGGGGGCTGAGAGTTTTATTGTAATTTAAGACCGGCATAATGACAGAAGATATAAGGTGGGATTTGCAAGGGGGAAATAACTTTTCAATGTCGATTGCATCATAATCCATATCTATTGACAGTAATGACGTATTTCGCCATTTTCTTCTTCATGTCTTGTCATATTTTCATCAGTCAATTTGGACAAGAGAAAATCACTTATATATACATACATATATATATTATATATACTATAATATTAAATGAAAGATATGGAATAAAAGTTATATATAATCTTACTATATCATCAGAACGACGAGAAAAAGTTATGGAGAGAATTAAGAAAAAAAAAAACCCTTTAGGCCATGGTATTTCGAAGCTAAATGCTTCTCACCAGAAGAGGAGAAAGGCCAGAATCATACAAAATGCAAATATAGAAAAAACAACTAGCTTAATGACATTTAGATATGAAATGAGACTAGAGGAATAGGATAATATAGTAAATAGTAATTAAAAGTAGGTAAAACTATATTTGCATTGTTATGATGATATAAGAAAGTTATATATCATTTTTATTCTTCACCTTTCATTAAATATCATTGTTGCTCCTCTTAATAGTGTTGGACTTCTCTTATTTTGATAACTTTTGTTTTGTTAAAAATTTACTCTTTGATAAAATAAATATATTATATATGCACACCAGTATGTTTGAATAAATATTTATTGTTATTACCGACATGCACAAATTTTAGTATAGATATACACACTCAATAACGCACACACACACACACACACACACACACACACACACACACACACACACACACAACCCCCCATATATATAATATATATATATATAAGATGTATCATAAAATGAAGTGTTGTGTAGGAAAAAATGTATAAAATTTAGAAAGAAAGAAAAAAAAAATTAAACATATCTTTCACACATATCTTGTAATTTTAACACCGGCCTTATTGTGGCAATTTTAAACTGCAAAACTTTACATAACTATTTTGTACATCATAGGAATGTAGATATTTCGAAATAGGCAGAAAGAATTGTCTGCAATAAAGTGCTTTTGGAGGAAATGTAATATATTTTCTAAATAATTGTCATTAGCTTATATTATGATATATAGTTGTGTTATACGTTAAGTTACTTAAAGCTTGACTTGTATATGTATATCTATCTATCTATCTATCTATCTATCTATCTATCTATCTATCTATAAAAGTGAACGTGTGTGTGTGTGTACATTTTCTTACGCAATAACTTTGCCAGTTCTCAGCCTACATACTCGAAATTTGATATACAGGATACTGAGATTTGGGAAAATCGATGTGATCGGGTTTCGGCCAGAAATTTAGCGATTAAGCGGTCAAAGTTCAACGATATTTACCTTTGAGATCTCTACCAAACTCATCCGCAAATTTTGTGTCTAAACACTTGAAATTTTGGATATAGGTTCCTTGGACATATATCTAACTTATGATATGATTTGAGCCTCCAACAATAAATTTTAAGGGGGCATAATAGAGGTCAAAGTTAAAAATATTGACCGCTTTTTTTTTTTTGCTCAACATACACCTCCAAATACCCGGGCAACGCGGGCACCCATGCTAGTATATCTATAAAAGTGAATGTGTCTGTGTGTCTGTTTGTGTGTCTGTCTTTCTGTGTACATTTCCCTGCGTAATAACTTTTTAGTCTACAGACTCGAAATTAGATATACATGGTACTGAGATTTGAGAAAATCTATGTGATCGGTTTTCGGCCAGAAATTTGAGCCCCAAACAATAAATTTTAAGGGGTCATAATAGGGGTCAAAGTTAAAAAAAAATTGACCCCTTTTTTTGCACAGCATACACCTCCAAACACCTGGGCAAAGCCTGGCTGAAATGCTAGTATGTATATAAAAGTGAACGTGTCTGTCTGTCTGTCTGTGTGTGTGTACATTTCCCTACACAATAACTCTCTCAATTTTAAGTGTACAGACTCAAAATTTTATATACAGAGTACTGATATTTGGGAACATATTTCTGATCGGTTTTCAAAGTTAAAAAAAATGTAACTTCTGCGGTCTCTACCAAATTACTCAGACAATTTCTGGTCTAAACATTTGAAATTTTACATATTCAGAGATAGGACAAGCTTTTTAATCGGTTTGGGTCGAAAATGTTTAGTTACCAATATATAAATGTATGCATGTTTTCATGTGTGCCTAAAACTGTCGACAGAGGCGACGGATTTTACCAAGATCAGTATCGTTTTGAAGTCCGACCCTTCAGATGACAAATATCGAAAAATTGGCTAAAAACATTAATATATTCACCTTCAACTGGGAACTTTTCAACGGGGGGGGGGGTCGTTTTTTCGCCGATAGTTATCCTCTCCTTTCGATTGTCTAGCCTTAATTTAAACCCATGTCACTTCCGGTTTGGCTGTGGTCGTGACAGCAAAGACGTCAGGTTTTTTTCCAGTTCTTTTCCACCTTCGCGGTACGGGTTCGAGCTTGCCTTTCTACCTACTACCACCCCTTTTTTTTGCTCAACATACACATCTAAACACCCCGGCAACGATATATATATATGTTATATAGTTGTTTCATTAAAGAGTCTTAGAGAGAGACTATTATAAGTGATGCTTTTTCTTGTGAGAGTTCTTATTAGTAATGATATGTGTCTTAGTGAGAGTTCTTGTCTTATTACATATGATGTTGTATCTTAGAGAGAGAGATGTTGTTGTAATGACATTTTATACACAGACATATAATAACAATACAATTTACCTTTTTGTAGAAATCACAACACAAAGATAAGCTTTATCCAAAACACATGGTGAATTTATTTTCTGACGACCGGTCGTGACTTCCTCATTAAGAACTCAAAGTTTCACATTTTAGTTTCTGAAGTAACGTCTCGCTTCAGACGTCCGCCTGTCTCTGAGTTTTCTCACTGACTGTCTCTGACTCTCTCCGACTCTCCCCGACCAACTAACTCCCACCTGCTATATTGAGAACTCCATGCATCCCGGCCACGTGAGCAAAATTCACGTGTCTCAACATGCGCGACTTTGCACGTTTTCGACATTGATTTCCCAATAACCTATTTTCCTTGTGTTGTTTCGACAAAGGAATTTAACCTACATATCTAATTTATTTAACTCATATTTTATTATCCACATTCTTTTAACAATTGAATAGTTTATTTATTATTTATTTCATCCGAATTAACAATTTACTGGACATTCCATTTAAACCTATTGTTCTTTAAAACTTATGTCCAGGGTTCGATTTCTGCTTTCTCTTATTTTCATTTTAACTAATCTCTCTATTTTTATACTTACATGAAAAGGGGACAGCCCTTATCATGTAACATCCCTCCCTTCCATATTTCACAAAAAAAAAATGTATGCATTTCTAATTTTAGTACATTTTTTATTTTTACATCTACACAACCACACGGCTAGAAAGATCAGGCTAAAAAAACAAAAAAACAAAAAAAAAAAAAAATCTCTTTCAGTCAGCCCTTCACGGCCGACTTCACAATTATTTATTTTTTTATAAGATCAGGACCTTTCTGATCTTTGTGGCATTTACTCTTTGGGTGTAGGATATTTACCTATGATACACATCAGCTATTTTCCAGCCACCCATATGCCGCAGACTAGAGGTTTTCACCTTTCTCGAAATAGACGACTTCCTTCGTCTCAAAAGTGTTCTGATCTCTCTTTCCGCATGGTTAGTCTTATCAAGTATGGCTTTGTTTGTTTTTTTTATTCTATAACTATCTCATACGGGACATACCAAAGCTCATATACTTAAATCTTTGTGGTTGGCTTCAGAAATTTAAGATATACCTTTTTTTCTCTCATACGGATTCACTCGGATTTCCTTGCTTGGATTCTTGAAACTTCGACGAGGATTTAGAAATATCACCCCTAACTAACTAACACGTTTCCTGCGACCAACAACTTAATTGCGCCTAAATTCTATCTAATTGCCCGTTTTTTTGTGATTTTTCTTTCCTCTCACCAGAGCCTCCAAGATCCAGCAGATATATCCCACATTCATGCGTCTCTAAAAAAAAAATACAAGGTTATATCTTTCTTACGTAATCTACGGCATATTTTTGCCTGTCTCTTACTTCATTAAGCTATATGTGATTGCCTCGGGACTACCTCTCATCGGTTTACTGGTCCCCTTAAGAATTTTCGTATTCTTTCCAACGCCTGTTTATTAACTAAGCCAAGACTTACCACTTTGCTTGGAGTCCTTACGTGCAACTAGCTTATTTTAAGCACTTAATTAACCAGGTTCCCAAATTTTTCGTATAGGGGCACTTCTTGTGCTTATCAATCCCTACCAAGTCACTTTTCTTGGAGAAAAAATTTTAGGATCTCTAAAAAAAAACAACAAAACCAAATGCTAAAACAAAACATCTTTCTTACGGCGTATCACATCTAAAATCTCTCCAAATGCCCGTTTACGTAATTTTAATTCTTGTCCCCCTTCTAAAATTCTAACTGAATCTGTAAGCCAACCATACGTCTTAACTTATTTTCTACTAGATCATTTTAATCTAATGTATATTTACGGATAACTTTGAATTCTTGCTGTGAAAATCATAACATTACATAAGACAATTTACAATATTTGTTCAACATCATAAAAACATTTTCAAAAAAAAAATACCTTAATACATTTAAACATTTTGCAACAGTGATAACTTTTTTTTTTTTTTAACAACAAAAAAAAAATCATCTGTAACAAAGAACAATTCAACAGTCTGTCCAAAACAATTGTCCCTTTTTTTTTCAAAAACAAAATAAATGAACACGCAAAAGCCGAAAAGTTCACTATGAACACAAAATGCATTTCAAAACAATTTACACGCCGTTTCATAGAGAGTACATGCGACCTTTGAAATTCCTGTTTTGATTGACAGATTAAATTCAACAATTCGTCCAAACGATTTCATATTGACACACATTTTCTAATGGCACTTCTACAAATTTCAAAACAATAACATTAGGGTGACACAGTCTCTGCCTTCGCGTGTATGTGTGTGTGTGTGTGTGTTTTTTTAACAGGCCAATTCATTTATCAATGAATTACGTTTGGTGACTTGTTTACTATTTTTTTCCATTACTACGAATTTCTTTTTACGGCATATCGGCCTTTTCTTCTTTTCTTTTTAATATTTCTTGTATCTTTTGTTCTCTGTGTGCGTGTATGTTCAAATTTTTTTTTTCATTTTTTTTTCTTCGCATTTCTGTGATCGTGTAATTTTTTTCTTTTTCCGTGGTATTATTTATTCATTATTATTATTTTTTTAATTATGTTGGACCCTTTTAAAACGTTGTGTTTCTTTTTCTTTTTCGAATTCTGTGATCGTGTGATTTTTTTTCTTTTTCCGTGGTATTATTTATTTATTTTTTTAAACTATGTTGGACCCCTTTAAAACGTTGTGTTTCTTTTTTTCTTTTTTTTTTCGTGGTATCGACCCCAGGTTCGGTTTCTGCATCGCTGATGCAAAAGGTTCACGAACACCAAATTGTGAGTTGTTATATAGTTGTTTCATTAAAGAGTCTTAGAGAGAGACTATTATAAGTGATGCTTTTTCTTGTGAGAGTTCTTATTAGTAATGATATGTGTCTTAGTGAGAGTTCTTGTCTTATTACATATGATGTTGTATCTTAGAGAGAGAGATGTTGTTGTAATGACATTTTATACACAGACATATAATAACAATACAATTTACCTTTTTGTAGAAATCACAACACAAAGATAAGCTTTATCCAAAACACATGGTGAATTTATTTTCTGACGACCGGTCGTGACTTCCTCATTAAGAACTCAAAGTTTCACATTTTAGTTTCTGAAGTAACGTCTCGCTTCAGACGTCCTCCTGTCTCTGAGTTTTCTCACTGACTGTCTCTGACTCTCTCCGACTCTCCCCGACCAACTAACTCCCACCTGCTATATTGAGAACTCCATGCATCCCGGCCACGTGAGCAAAATTCACGTGTCTCAACATGCGCGACTTTGCACGTTTTCGACATTGATTTCCCAATAACCTATTTTCCTTGTGTTGTTTCGACAAAGGAATTTAACCTACATATCTAATTTATTTAACTCATATTTTATTATCCACATTCTTTTAACAATTGAATAGTTTATTTATTATTTATTTCATCCGAATTAACAATTTACTGGACATTCCATTTAAACCTATTGTTCTTTAAAACTTATGTCCAGGGTTCGATTTCTGCTTTCTCTTATTTTCATTTTAACTAATCTCTCTATTTTTATACTTACATGAAAAGGGGACAGCCCTTATCATGTAACATATATATATATATATATATATATATATATATATATATATATATATATATATATATATTGTTAGTGATGATGATACTACATCTGCTATTTACAGTTTCCATCAGTATTCGGCAAATAAGAAGCATAGGCTATGAATTCCGGTTTCAGATGTTTACCATCGCTGGCGGCCATGTTAAAGTTAAATATATCTAACTTTTATGTCAATTTGATATTTTTTCACTCGGTAACTGGATAATTTTTACATAAAACCCAGGTTGACACCTGATACCGATGACGTATGCTTCTGCTTTGCTAGTTCTTTCAACAAACAATTTACAATAGTTTTTATAATAGGAGGGGAAATCAGTCAGATTTTATTCCAAATGTGCTTATGTAACAGACCACGATTTTTAGGACTTCTTCGTATTTTTACTTTATTATTATTATTATTATTATTATTATTATTATTATTATTATTATTATTAGTAGTAGTATTTTTATTATAACGTATACAGTTACATTTAATTGGAACACAGTACACCAGCCACCGCTCATGCCATAAAGTGACAATAGCTACCTTAAAAAAGCAATAACCACCACGGATAAAAGTGCCCGCCACTATATGACAGTGGCCGATATTTGAAGACAAGCGATTTGCCCAACAGTGCTATAAAGTGGTAATAATTACAGTCGATTTCATTTCAGAGCAGTTCACGGAAGCCCGAAATTGATCATGATCGAGATTTGCAGATGAAACGCAATTATCTGCATCAACTTCATTTAAGAGCGATCCAATGGAAGCAGGAAACGCTCATGTCTGCTAGTGACTGACAGTGTACGCCGGGAACCCTCTGTGACAGTTGTAAAGACTACCACGTTTCACCAATAAACGCCCAAATACAGTATTAATTGGGGGATAATATTTAAATAAAACCAATCATGCAATGAGAAATCTTAAAAAGTAATAATTAACTAATGAAAGTTTGATTTTCAAAGGAATATAAAAATTAGTTAATCTTTATTAAGTCGCTCGCATATCCATGATTAAGTATATTCAGATATTCGTTTTAATAATTTTTTAAATAGAAATGATTGGCTTTTGAAATATCGTATGTATCTCAATTATTATAATCATTTTTTTTCTGAATACATTTACCTTATTTTTATATATTTTAATTACGAGAAATTACAAAAATACATTGTTTTGTAATTAATTACGTTTGAAAAAATTCTACTTAAACTTAACCGCAATTTACTGAACTAATCTTCATCAATTTTTTTGTATTATTTGGATTTTTCTGACTGTTATTCTCGTCTTGGTTTTTCTCACAACGTTTCGAATGTAACCTTCGACCGTCTTCAGGTGCATATTCTCATTGGATGTTATTAGTTAAAACCTGTTATGATTTAGTCTTCACCTTTTCTAAAGTTTCTGTCTATGACTTTTACCTATTCACTTCCATTTCATGCATTGTCTATCACTCTTGTTTCCCTCTTTCTATTTCGCGCACTACGTTTATTAACATATGTAACATTCCAAGAGTTAATTGTGAACTGACATTCTCAAACAAGACGACGTGAAATAAATACATCGAAGATACCACAAAGTTTGCCGCAAAAAGTTAGTCTCCCTCTACCGGGCTAGAAAAAGTCTCATTCCTTATAGCATACTAGATCTCTATAAGGCCATACTTAGCCTGTGCATAAAGTATTTTTGCCATATCTAAGCTGGTGCACGAGCCAATACCTTCTCTCTTGGGCAAGTTTGCAAAACGAGCTTCTAAATGAATAGGTCCACTATCATATCGTCGCAGAGTTTCATTCGTGTTCTTGTTTTATAAGTACTTCCACGAAATGTGCTCCGTTGAATTATTGCACTTGTATTTCCTCAACGTAAATAAATCAGACCTAACCAATGTGCTGTAAAATCAGTCAACTTCTCTGTAAAAGTCCCTAGATACCGGAATGGTTTTACTTTGTTAGTTTCTTTCGTTGTGTTCCATTTTACTTTTGGAATCTTGTCTCTGTTCTTTGGAACCTTCCCACCCACTGTTCGAACATGAACAAGTTTAAATGTTATCTGAGCACACATTCTTCATTTCAATTCTTCATCCATCTTTCGCCCTATAAATTTGGCCTATATCAGAGTAACCCTTACGCTTGAAATAGTTAATTATGAATAATAAAAAATATCATGCGTATTAATAGCTGAAAACGACAGATAGATCGATATCTATATATTTATCTCTATATTTATGTTATATATAAATATATCACTCTATCTATATATATATTCATATTTTTGTTATATATATATAAATATATCCATCTATATATCCGTATTTATGTTATATATATATCCATCTATATATATCTCCATATTTATTTTATATATATATATCATCTACATATATTCATATTATGCTATATATATATTTATATATATACCATTATATATCCATCTATATTTATATATATATATTCATTATATATTCATCTATATACATCCATATTTATGATATATATATATATAGAGAGAGAGAGAGAGAGAGATCCATACATACATATGCAAATATCTAGATAAGTATAAACATACACAGATATAGAAGTACACCATTTTGATAATTGTTGTGGTGGCACACATTAATTTGCATATGTGGATAGTAATTACACATAAATAGGAAGAATCAGTTAGTCTGAGTGTGTGTTCACCAGAAGCCACCGAAGGCCGCCGAGAGCAGATATGTTTCTCCAGCAAAGACTCTCTTAATTGACACCATTATGTAAATATCCTGTAAATATACATTTTCCTAATACACTTCTTATTTGATCTACCTTTGTTTGTTGAGTCGTCATTTGTATTGCTTTCTACGTTACTTGTTTTAACCTGCAAACTTAACAGTGGCGACGAGGATAACGTCAAATATAACAGTTTGAGGAAGAAATGGAAAGAACTCACTAAAAAAAACGTACAACGCAACGGTTGACCTTTCTAAGGAATACAAGTTTTGACGAACGAAATAGTCGTAAAAACGGATTTTACGCTAAAGAGAAGTTCGACTCAAGCGGAAAAAAATGAATAATTCAGTGAACATTGGAAAATTGTAAAATATTTTCCTCGCGAAGTACAACACTAAACGAAAGAAACGGTTGTTTCCCAAATTCCAAGAACAAAAACTACATTCAGGTTAAAAAAAGTAACCTCGATTAATAGTATTTTATTTACTAAAATACTAGTCGGGAAAAAAGGAGACAAACCAAAACCTTTAATTGAGTCTCAATAAAAAACAAAAAACAAAAAAAAAACTCGAACGTGGCAAAAAAAAAGCGACGATTCACGCCGTTTCCCGTGGAATCCATCTTTAAAAAAATAACAAACTGTAAAAGTGATTTTTTGTAAAACGATAAACAGATTCGTATTACTAAATTACAAGGAAGTAACATACGAAGAAAAAAAAGTTCACCAGTGGATTTCCTAAATGGCTGTAAATACCAACTAAAGACTTTTTGGTGAACCAAATTTTTCTCTTCGGTATTTAAAAAAAAAATACCACAGTTAAACTAAAATCAAGGAAAGATTTTTTAAAAAACTAAAGTTGTCACTGGATAACGGATATAAGACAGTAAAACGTCACGCTAAAAAAAAAAAAATTAAATGTAGTCCATACATTTTATTTTTTCAATTGTGACTCGAGTTGAAAAACTTTTTTTTTCTATGGAAAGAGTTGTACTTAAGTTCGGCTGTTATTTATTAGGAAATGCCTAAAACGGAAAAGTAAATCGTATTTTGTGGTTTCATCAAAAGCCTCAGTTCTTATGTTGTGGTTGGATGAGCTTGACTCGCTAGCGAAGTGAGAAAATATTATTCGAGCAGCGATATTACTATTGAAAACAGGAACTATGAACATTTTTTTTTGTAACACAAGCCATTTTATATGATACGGATATTGTGTTGCATGTGAAATTGTACAGTTTTTCTTCGTAACTGCATTACTGCTACTGAAGTATAAAAAAAAATCGAAGATTTATCTAGAATGTTAATGCAATTTTTGCAGACGCAACAAAAGGCACAATCCGAGCTAGATGCACGTAGAGAAGAGAAATTATTGAAATGGCAAATGGAACAAGAAGAAAGGCAGAAGAAATTACAACTTGAACAAGAAGAAAGGCAGAAGATATTACAATTTGAATATGAAGAAAGACAAAATGAACGTTTTGCTAAAACACTGGAACTATTAAAGACTAATCGAGAAAATATCGACAGTACTAATTTCTCGCATACAACTATATTTAATAGCATGGACACATTTAACTATGTGCCGGAGGAAGAAAAGACTTTTGAAGCATACTATACAAGATACGAGGATGTCTTTCAACTGGACTGCAAAAGTTGGCCAAATAGCCAGAAAGGGAACCTTTTACTCAGGAAGTTGGGTGTAAGAGAACACAGCAAGTTCGTAGATTATATGCTACCTAAAAAAAACTACGGAATTAGATTTCATGGGAGCTGTAAAATTACTAAAATAATTATTTAATCCGAATATATTTCTTTTTCATAATAGATGGTTGTGTATGAATCTAAGGAAGATGGACAACCAAGATTATTTGACATACGCATCAGTTGTCAATAAAAACTGTGATAACTTTAAGCTAACGAAACTAACAGTAGAAGATTTCAAATGCCTAATCTTCGCACAAGGGTTAGTCTCCACGAAAAATGCAGAAATACGCAGACGAGTGTTGTCTAAGCTGGAATCTGAGCAAGATTTAACACTTCAGAAATTAGCAGAGGATTGTGAAAGGACCATTACACTAAAAATGGATTAAAAAAAGATAGAAGAATCCGGAGTGGATTATGTAAGAAAGGTTAGAAAACCATACACACCAACCAAGAACTATACAAATAAAAGCAGTCAAAACGGAACTAGATATTCCAAATATAATAATTATAATTATAGTAAAGAATATAACAAGTCTCTTCCTAGATATAACTGTAAGAGATGTGCAGAAAGACATTGGGAATCGGATTGCCCTTATAAGAAGAAAAAATGCTACATTTGCAAGAAAGTCGGACACAAAAGCGATTGTTGCAGATATAAAGATTTCACCAGAAAGAGAGTACAGCAAACAAAATCAAATGAAAAATTAGACAAAAATCGGCGAAAATACATAAAAGCGGAAATATTTAAAACGCCAATAAAATTACAACTGGATTCAGGATCCGATATTTCTATAAAAAACTTGAATACATGGGAAAAGTTAGGTAAGCCAACCATGATGAAAACAAGTAAATCAGCTCGGCGGTAACTGGTGGTGAGATAAAATTTGAAGGAGAAGTTATCCTTCCGATAAAATTAAAAGGGATTACGAAGAAATTAAAAATGTTCGTATTGAAAAATAGCGAAAACCTGTTTGGAATAGATTTAATTGAGAAATTTGGACTCTGGGATAAGCCAATTAATATATTCTGTAAAAAATAGAATGTACTACTCCAACAACAGAAAATATAAAAGAGGACTTAAAAAAATTATTCCCTGATGTATTTATGACTAAATTAGGTCGTTGCAATAAATTTAAGGCCTCGTTTGAACTTAAAGAAAACACCAGTCCAATTTTTAGAAAAAAGCGAAACGTTCCGTTCGCTGGGTTGGAAAAGATTAATAAAGAATTAGACAGATTGGTACAGACAGGAATACTGTCAAAAATAGAACATAGCGACTGGGCAGCCCCCACCGTATATGTAAAGAAAAAGAATGATGAAATCAGAGTGTGCGCAGACTTTTCGACAGGTCTAAACTCCATATTACAAGATTACCATTACCCTCTACCAAGCTCAGAGGAAATATTCACAAAGTTGAATGGTGGTAATATCTTCTCCAAGATAGACTTGAGCGACGCGTATTTACAAATACCGGTCGAGGAGAATTGCTCAAAAATACTATGCATCAACACGCATAGGGGATTGTACAAATACAACCGGTTGCCCTTTGGCATCAAAGTAGCGCCTGCCATTTTTCAACAAGCGATGGACACCATGCTGAGTGGTATTGAGTGCGCATGTGCATACCTGGATGACATTGTTATCAGGAGCAAATCCCTAGAAGAACATAAGGAGCATTTAAAACAAGTATTCACTCGATTACAAGAATTCGGGTTTAAAGTAAAAGAAAATGAATGCGACTTTTGTATGAGCGAAATTTGTATCTTGGACATATAATAAATAAACATGGGCGACGTCCAGACCCAGAAAGATCTGCGGCAATAAAAAACATGCCAGCACCTAATAACGTAACAACCTTGCAGAGTTTCTTAGGACTCGCAAATTATTACCAATCTTTTATTGAAGGGATGCATAATTTGCGAGCTCCCTTAAATGAGCTGCTAAAAAAGGACACACCTTGGAACTGGACGCAAGAATGTCAAACCGCTTTTGACAAAATAAAGAGCGCACTAACATCTGAATTATTTCTAACTCACTATGACACAAAATTAAATATAGTCGTCGCTAGTGACGCTAGTTCCTACGGCATAGGAGCATGCATTCAACATATCATGCCTAAGGGATCTAGAAAGCCGATAGCTTACGCTTCAAGAACGCTGCTTCCAGCAGAGAAGGCGTATACACCGATTGAAAAAGAAGCGTTGAGTATAATCTTTGCAGTGACTAAATTTCACCGATATTTATATGACAATTCATACTTGAAACCGACCATAAACCATTAGTCACAATCTACAGATCAAAAAAAGGATTGCCTGTATACACCGCAAATAGATTGCTGCGCTGGGGTATGATCCTACTGAATTACGATTTCCAGCTACAACATCTAGCATCGAAAAAGATTTGCCATGCGGATGAACTTTCAAGACTGATACCACAGAAACATAATTTGGAAGAATCAGTGATTGCAGCAATTCGAACAAACGTCGAAGTGAAAAATATGGTAGCAAACATCATTAAAGGACTACCGGTAACATTGTCGGACATTAAAAGAGAAGCCGATAAAGATGAATATATAAATGATATAAAAGAAAAAATTATAAATGACAAAAAGGTTCAGGAAATTGTTTCCATATGTAACGATGTGTTATTATATAGTGAGAGAGTAGTAATACCTAAAACGTTGCAGAAGAGGATTTTGAGAGACTTTCACACAGAATATCCGGGGATAAATTGGATGAAGTCTCTAATGAGAAGCTACGTATAATTGCGTAACATGGACGTCGACATAGCTACAACAATAAATAGATGTGAAGGACGCCAGTTAGCGGCAAAATTCCCACCTGTAGTACACAAACCTTGGCCGAAAACCGACCACCCATGGTCGAGAATCCACATGGACTTCGCTGGTCCAGTAGAAGAAAATTACTACTTAATTGTAGTAGATAGTTATACAAAATGGCCTGAGGTAATGTGTTGCAGGAATCCAACAACGAACAACTCAATAGGATTCCTACACGAGTTATTTGCACGATTTGGTGTACCAGACACACTGGTCACTGACAATGGAACTCAATTCACATCCACAGACTTTAAGGAATTTTGTGACACGTTCCAAGTAAAGCATATCACTACTCCGCCGTATCATCCAGGATCGAACGGCCTCGCGAAGAGGTTCGTGGACACGTTAAAACGAGCGTTGAAAAAATCCATTTGGATACCAACGGAAAAAGCTTTGCAACAATTTTTGCAGATATATAGGATAACACCGCACCCTAATACCCCGTCAAACATATCACCAGCTGATTTAATGTTTGCTAGAAAGGTGAAATCAGCCTTTGATAGACTATTGCCAAGACAGGCAATTGTCCAAAACACTACACACATGATAAGAAAGGAATATAACTCGGGAGATCGAGTATCTTTCAAGTGCTACAGGAATAACACTTCTTACTGGGAATGTGGAGTAGTGGATAAACGCATTGGTGATTTTACATACATGATTAAAGGTCCACAAAATATAGATAAAAGGCACCTGAACCAAATAAAAAACGCCATATTCAAGATGGTGATTATACAACAGCAGTCGAAGAGGAGGAAACCATGGACATCATATACGAACCCTTTAATTTGGAACCGCCTCAATATACACCTGAACCCCGAAGATCAGGTAGAAAAAGAAAGTTTAATGAACCATTAATGTAAAATCCCAAGAGAAAAAGATATTGAAATCTGTGCGACTTCAAATCTTGGGAGGAGGGTGTTGTGGTAGCACACATTAATTTGCATATGTTGATAGTAATTACACATAAATAGGAAGACTCAGTTAGTCTGAGTGTGTGTTCACCAGAAGCCACCGAAGGCCGCCAAGAGCAGATATATTTCTCCAGCAAAGATTCTCTTATTTGACACCATTATGTAAATATCCTGTAAATATACCTTTTCCTAATACACTTCTTATTTGATCTACCTTTGTTTGTTGAGTCGTCATTTGTATTGCTTTCTACGTTACTTGTTTCAACCTGCAAAGTTAACAATAATACAAAAAAGATAGATGCATATGAACATACACATAATTAAAAGGCTTTTTCTTTTTTCCTTTTTGTGAAGTTTAGTAACGTCCGTACAAATATGTCCAAACACAGCAATCAAAACAAAGAATGTAACGCCCGTACAAATATGAAAAAAAAAACAACAATCAAAAGAAAGAATGTAACGTCCGTACAAATATGAAAAAAAAAACAAAAAAACAACAGTCAAAACAAATAATGTAACGTCCGTAGAAATATGGAAAAAAAACCCAACGATCAAAAGAAAGAATGTAACGTCCGTACAAATATGGAAAAAGAACCAACAGAAACATGAAAATTTAAGGTTAGTGCAATAATTTAAAATAAGTGTGCTTTGTAATTAATGACCTATTTGCACAAATGAAACCGAATTATATAGCTTGTCCGTAGCATATAATGCAAGATCGTTATTAGCCATAAAACGTTATTTAAATAAATGTTTAGAGGTACAGAATTTATATATGGTTTTAAATAAAATAGTAGGCGGAAGTTTCTCGAGAGCTCTTTCGGCTATCATCTCTTCAGGAGCAAATCGATAGCAATCTAAATAGTATTGTGACGAAAATAAAGAGTTCTATAGGGGAACTTATTTAATGTGCGAACGTACGGGGGCATTAATTAAATTTATTTACGTTTAAAAAACGATTAAAAATGTTGGCACAACGAGGGAGGAAAAAATAAAAAAGCGGGAGAAAAAATTCAAACACATATACACATATACACAAATATGTGTGTGAATGCGTCTGTGTGTTGTATATTGAAATATATCTTTGTTGTATATTGAAATATATCTGTTGTATATTGAAATATATCTTTGTTGTATACGCATCTGAATATCTAATGCATTATGTCATTTATCTTTTGTTTTTCTTTCGTTTTTTATTCAAAGTTTCTTTTGATTTTTCTTTTAACACTTCCGATCTCCCTTCTATATTCTTGGCAAAGATCCTTTAGAAATAAAAATTGATCCATGTTTTTTGTTTTTTGCTTTTATTGTTTATTTTCTTTATATTTATTTTGTTGCTGGTTGTTTGTTTTCTGTTATTTTTTTTTAATCTTTATGTGTGGATAAATCAGCTTTCATTCCAAATTAGAAGGACACTCATCGATATTGCTGTTTCTAAAGAACTGTGTATTATCGATCCAATTCATATATAGCGGCACTGATGAGTTGTGATACAACGAAACAGGACTGTATGTCGATGACTACAAATATATTATATATATGTATGTATATATATATATATATATATATATATATAAAGAAAAGAATAAAGTTTATTATGAAAGGAGTTATGATCTTTTGAAGTTGAGCGTCAAAGAACAACATTATTTTTGATCCAACCTTAAAGTTGATGCAAAAATAATGTTCTTTGACGCTCAACTTCAAAAGATCATAACTCCTTTCATAACAAACTTTATTAATCGAAATAAGAACCATTAGAATCGACACATTTTTGCCAACGAGTAACAGGTTTATTTATCCCATTAGCATAGAAATCTGGACTTCTGGAACCGAAGAAGTCATTAAAGGCCGATTCCGCATCATCTCGGCTTTTGAAGCATTTGAAAAGTGATAATCGATGGGCGAGAAGTCGTAAATATGGCGGATGAGGAAGTCTTGTAGCCCAATTCGTTCAGCTTCTGCAGGGTCAGTTGAGCAACATGCGGACGAGCGTTGTCATGGAGGAGAATTGTTCCCTTCGTATTGACAAACCTCGGGCATATATATGGGAGCTTCTAGTGCATTTCGTCAATTTGTCGGCAGTGCTTCTCCACCGTAATCGGTTTGCCCGGATTCAAGAAGCTGCGATGGATGAGACCGGCCGCAGACCACCAAACAGTAACCATAACCGTTTATTTATTTATTTTTTTTTTTTTTTAGTGCAATTTCGGCTTCGGGAAGTGTTGTGGAGCTTTTTCGGCATCCAATCACTGTGCCGAACGTCGCCGGTTATCGTAGAGGATCCACTTCTCATCACACGTAACGATCCACTCGACAAATCGGTCGTTTTTGTTGCGCAGAAGGAGCATAGAAGACATCTCAAAACGACGGTTTTTTTTTGTTTTTTGATTATCGATTAATTCATACGGCATCAATTTATTCAACTTTTGCCCTATTTGCTTAAAATGACGAACAACTGTTGAGTGATCGAGTTCAACAGCAATTTCTCGTATGGTTTTGCGAGGATCGACTTCAATTAAGGCTTTCAAATGTTCGGTATCAACTGCAGTCGGTCGGACGCGACCGTCTTCCCCTTCGAGGCTCTCATCAATATTGCGCAATTTCTTGAACTACCGATGTGCCACACGTTTGTTAGTGGTTTCTGGGCCAAAAGTATCATTGATATCAAGGCCTAGTTAAAAGCAAACAAGAAAATCATGCGGATTTAAATTTTGTCCATGCTGTCGAAAAGCTCGCGAAAATGAGTGAAGAGATTGAGAACGGTAAGGAATAACCCTACTCGATAGACGGAAAAACGTGCTTCAAAATGATATATAACATGGCTATATATATATATATATATATATATATATATATATATATATATATATATATATATATATATAATCAATGAATTAATTCAGAAATCTATATATATAAAAGCGAAAATGTATGTATGTATATGTGTTCGCTTTTTCTGTATGTCTACAAAAGGCTTTTTTTCAGAGAAGCGGTCGGTCGGTTCACAACTTTTTAAAACTTTTTATATCACATATAAATCGTAATATCTCAGAGTTAACAACGAAGCTCGCCTGTCTATTTAATTTTCTCGATTTTGTCGCTCGCCATATGTGGGTTAGTCTTTTTCCTATAACATCTTGGGAAAATAAAAATAAAAAAAGCGTTCCGCAGTAAATGAAATACTATTCCACAGTCAAACTTGACCTTATTAACTCATTAAAACGGGCACCTGCCAAATCCAAGTAATTAAATAAATTCAAACGTGTTTCCGTTAGCATATCGCGGTGGGGCAATGGTTAATGTCGCACGTTTTTTTTTCACACTTTAATTTACAACTTTGCCTCAAGGGTTCGGGTTCGATCCTCATACTTACCTACCAAAACATTTTTAACCCCCCACCCCCAGAGTTTCCACACACACCTCCAAACACCCGAGCAACGCCGGGTACCCCTCGCTAGTCATATATAAAAGTAACATATGTGAGAAAACGATATTGTTTTTGCACCAACCCCATATGTTTTGATAATATATATGTACTTTTAATGTATATTTTCCATAGAGTTATTTTTGAGAAGGATGTGGTAGTTTGCTTGAAGCATTGTGCGTAATGTGAAAGGAGTTGCGTTTGAAGGTTATATCAATGCGGTTCGTGGGAAACATAGCAGACACGAGTTAGTATACAAAAGAATAATGACAATATCAACAGAAGTTTTCAATAATTTTCAATTATATTACTTTATCTACCAACACAACGTATCGTACAAGATGGTTGGTGTTAATGTCTCTAATTTTCGAGTGTAGTGTCTCTTCTTCAAGGGAGGAAAAAGAGAAAGAAACGTATGTAACTGTTCAGCTAGGCTTTCCTTTGCATGCTTTATTTGTATTTATTTCTTTATTTTCGGAAGTCAGTGTCGTAAACTGGCTGTAAAATCAATTTCCAAGATACGAGCTGTGATGAATATTAAGTATTTTTAGGAATTATTATAGCTTTTCGAATATATAAATGATTAATTTTTGCCTGTTACACTTAAAGTGTGTACTTAGTGTTAATCACTGCTGTATTAATGTAATGTTTATATCCGTTTTGGATAACGAGAATAGTCTAAGGGAGGTAACTCTATGTATGCTTAAATTTGTTCCTCTGGTAAAGTGTATACGTCAATATGTATACGCATACACACATACGGATATGTGCGTATACACACATACATGCGCATGCACACATGTACATACGCACACATGTTAATACTTTTTATTTTAATAATTGAATTTATTTATTTTATTACATTTTTATTTATTTATTTAGTATATTAATTTCTTAATTTATTCTATTTATTTATTTATTTGTATATGCCCATATATATTTAAAACAAATAATTCTATTACACTTTTGGCCATTAATCAATAACTATATATAATAAATACATAAAAAGGTTGAATGAAGCACCGAGAAAATATTATTGTGCATGAAAACGTGACGTCATTCTTTATATCCTCATATCTCTATTTTGTTTACCGTTTGATTAAACCCCTCCCGTCTCATTTTTTTTTTTTTTTTTACATCAGTCATCTTTGGAAACGATTCCGTTCTACAGATCAGGACATCCGGGGATAACACTCAGTGTGACTATTGCCAAAATTCACCCTAGCTGACTTAATTATTATTGACGTAGGGTTCTTAATATATAACACATCCATTGATCGCAAGATATTGTCGTTTAACAATTATTAATAAGAAAAGATGATGGCCTACTTCCGGTTCTATACTGGCATATGAGGAAGTTTAAGTTGTTACAAAATGTGTTGAAGTGAATATAACTGATTTTAAAAGATTTGTTACTCGGCTTGTCAATTTTATATTTCATCTCTAGATCTCACCACTCTATTTGATAAATCTGTTAACTTTCGCTGAAGTTTAAAATAAGTTTACATCAATATTGAGCAAACTATTCATTCTAGATCAAATATAACGAAATAATTATACTTTGCTAGGGAAATTCATATAAAATTATAGAATTATATAGATTATATAGAATCTCCCACAGAAGAGACGTTGCGAGCCTATCCTTGTTTTATCGTTATTTCCATGGCAGGTGCTCGTCTGAACTCCAATCTCTGGTCCCCCCTCGCCAATCTTTCACGAAAAACACCCGTCTAGCTGAATCCACCGTGAAAAATTTCCCCCACTCTTTATCTGTGCCTAAATCAAAACGTGGATCCCATGAACAAAGCTTCTTTCTTAGAACTGCACGCCTGTGGAACTCTGTTCCGTCTGCCTGCTTCCCACCTTACTAAAACTTGGATGTCTTCAAGTCCAACGTTAACAAATTCCTAATGAAACGCCCCCTTAAGTAAACACTTCATCAAATCTCCACACTAACGTAATGTACTTGCAATAACCCTTATCCCTGAGTGGCTTCCGGGCCTTGATAAGTGGTGATCACTGCGTCAAAAAAAAAAAAAAAAGAATTACAACAGAAAGTCGATTTTCCATGAATAAATCATCATTATTATTGTTATTATTGTTATTTACTCACTTGGAGTTTTCACACATGTAATCATAACTCATTTATAGGGCCATGATAAGAGAATATTTTTTATCTGTTTTGGTTCTCAAGTAGATATCCTACAGAGTTAGACACAGTTAATCAATCGAGAACCACATAATGCTATCTAAAATCATATAAGATATTAAGTAACGTATACTCGAGAGTCAAAATAATAAAAAGAATATTCATTAATCACCATTAATAACACGTGATATTCTCTGGAGTCTGGGTGACAATAAGTCTCACCAGATTTCCAGTACTCTCCGCCTCTTTCAACAATTGCAAATGAATTTGCGTTATCGAAATAACTGCTTGCCGTTAATTTCTTGCTAGCAATGCTCATTGGTTCTTCACTGGGATTGCGGTGGAAATAAACCTCCCTAAAGTCCCCATCCTCATCACTGGAGATCTGGTTACTGGTTTCTCTTCTCGGTCTTTTCATCTTCATTGACCCTTCTCCATTTGATGTGGTGTCAGTCTGTGCGGACACTACACTTTATTTTTATTATTATCTAACTCATAAGGAGTTCCCACACAGGCCATCATCAGAGATTGCTCATTACCTCTTCTGATAACATATGCAAAGGATTTTAGGTTATTGCAACAGCCGCTTGCTATTGATTTCTCACTAATAACAACCAGAGTACATTCTGTTATTAACGTGTATACTAGGTTTAGTTTAAACTTGGAACCAGAGCTAAGGAACGAGAGAGAGAGAGAGAGAGAGAGAGAGAGAGAGAGAGAGAGAGAGAGAGAGAGAGAGAGAGAGAGAGAAGGTGGTTGTAAGGTTGGACAGGTGTATGAACGTAAGTATAAAAATACTTTATTTGTTTTCTTCATCCCTCATAATTGAGAAGATAACTAATTTGCGATCTCTTGTTGATGAAAATACAATACATGCGAATGTACATGAAATTGTATGCTCTGGCTGCTAGGAAAACGACACATTAATTTTAATCACTAAATTTTGTCATAGATGACGGATTTATATATATATATATATATATATATATATATATATATATATATATACAAATACATATTAGTAGTTATTATAGAGTAGAGGACGCGTCTAAAGACATGGCAAAAATTTGCAACAGACAGTAGCGTATACCAACTACTATCTATCAAAAGATGGAGGAGACGAACTATTTCTTAAAAATTGCTGTCCGTGTTGAATATTGATAAATTTACAAACAGATATAAACTATAGAAATATCATAAATAAAATATTCAGTGATTTGATATTGACGTTGATGAAATTCGTTGATTTGATATATATCTTTCTATTTGTCTTCAGACACAAATCGAAAGTGAAAAATTGAAAATTTTGTCATGAAATAAATATCTGCTTTTTATTCTCACTCGCAAATCTATATAAATTTGCATTCCTCGGAAGAGATGACAACTATGTAATCTATTCGGTTTTTATAATTCTGATAGTAAAATTGGACTAATATATATATTAATATATATATATATATTTATATATATATATTTATATATATATATATATACATATTAATATATAAATATTAATATATCTATATATATTAATATATATATATTAATATTTATATATTAATATATATATATTAATATATACATTAATATATATATATTAATGCATATATATTAATATATATATATTAATATATATATACAAATATATATATATTAATATATATAAATATATATATAAATATATATATATACTAACATATATATATTATACAGGTATTATATATATTAATATATATATATATTAATATATACATTTATATATATTCATATATATATTAATATATACATTTATATATATTCATATATATATATTAATATATACATTTATATATATTCATATAAATATATTAATATATATATTTATATATATTCATATATATATTAATATATACATTTATATATATTCATATATATATTAATATATACATTTATATATATTCATATATATATTAATATATACATTTATATATATTCATATATATATTAATATATACATTTATATATATTCATATATATATTAATATATACATTTATATAGATTCATATTTATATAATAATATATACATTTATATATATTCATATATATATATTAATATATACATTTACATATATTCATATATATATATATTAATATATACATTTATATATTCATATATATATTACTATATACATTTATATATATTCATATATATATATTAATATATATATATTTATGTATATTAATATATATATTAATATATATATTTATATATATTTATATATATATAAAAATATATATTTATATATATATTTATATATATATATTCATATATATATTAATATATACATATATATTTATATATATATATTCATATATAAATTAATATATATATATATAAATATTCATATATATATATATATATTAATATATACATGTATATTTATATATATATTTATATATATATATTAATATATATATATAAATATTCATATATATATATTAATATATACATGTATATTTATATATTATTCATATATATATGATTATTATTATAATATATATATTATATATATATATATATATATTATTTTTATATATATTATTTATACATATATATTATTTATATATATATATATTATTATATATATATATATTATTTATATATATATATATGATTATGTATATATTTATATATATATTCATATATATTAATATATATATAAATTTATATATATATATTCATATATATATTAAAAAATATATATTTATATATATATATATATATATCCATATATATTTATATATATCAATATATATTTATATTTATATATATATTAATATATATATTATATATATATATATTTATATAGATATTTATATATATATATTCATATATATATATTTCTATATATTAATATATATATATATTCATATATATTTATATATATCCATATATATTAATATATATACATATATAGATATATATTAATATATATGTATTAATATATATGTATTAATACATATATATATATTAATATATATATATTAATATTAATGTATTAATATATATATATTACTATATATATATATATTAATATGTATATATTAATATATATTTATATATATATATATTAATATATATTTATATATATGTATATTTATTAGTATGTATATGTATATATATTAATATGTATTTATATATGTATATATATTAATATATATGTATATATATTAATATATATTTATATATATGTATATATATGTATATATATGTATATATATAAATATATATTACTATATATGTATATATATAAATATATATTAATATATATGTATATATATTAATATATATTTATATATATGTATATATATTTATATATATGTATATATATATTGATATATATGTATATATATAAATATATATTAATATATATGTATATATATTAATATATATTTATATATATAAATATATATTAATATATATGTATATACATTAATATATATTTATATATATTAATATATATTTATATATATGTATATATATTGATATATATGTATATATATAAATATATATTGATATATATGTATATATATAAATATATATTTATATATATGTATATATATAAATATATATTAATATATATGTATATATATTAATATGTATGTATGTATGTATATTAATATATATGTATATATATGTATATTAATATATATATATATATGTATATTAATATATATGTCCATATATATGTAAATTAATATATATGTATATATATGTATATAAATATATATGTATATTAATATATATTAATATATATGTATATATATATGTATAATAATATATATGTATATATATGTATATTAATATATATGTATATATATATATATATGTATATATCTATGTATAATATATATGTATATATGTATGTATATTAATATATATGTGTATAAATGTATGTATATTAATATATATATGTATATATATTAATATATATGTATATATATATTAATATATATGTATATATATATGTATATATATTAATATTTATGTATATATATTAATATATATATAATTATGTATATATATTAATATATATATATTAATATGTATATATATTAATATATATATATTAATATGTATATATATTAATATATATATATATTAATATATATATATATTAATATATATATATTAATATATATAATATGTATATATGTTAATATATATATATATAATATGTATATATATATTAATATGTATATATATTAATATATATATATATTTATATATATATTAATATGTATATATATTAATATGTATATATATTAATATGTATATATATTAATATGTATATATATTAATAGGTATATATATTGATATATATATATATTTTTATATATATATTTATATATATATATTAATATGCATATATATTAATATGTATATATATATTAATATGTATATATATTAATATATATATATATTAATATATATATATTTATATATATATATATTAATATGTATATATATTAATACATATATATATGTATATGTATATATATTAATATATATATATTTATATATATATATATTAATATGTATATATATTAATATATGTATATGTATATATATTAATATATATATATATATATATATTAATATATATATTTATATGTATATATATTAATATGTATATCTATTAATATGTATACATATTAATATGTATATCTATTAATATGTATATATATTAATATGTATATATATTAATATGTATATATATTAATATATATATGTATATCTATTAATATGTATATATATAAATATGTATATCTATTAATATGTATATATATCAATATGTATATATATTAATATATATATATTAATATATATATTTATATGTATTAATATGTATATATATTAATATAGATATATATGTATTAATATGTATATATATTAAGATATATATATTAATATGTATATTTATATATATCAATATGTATACATATTAATATGTATATATATTAATATGTATATATATTATTATGCATATATATTAATATATATATATGCATCTATATTTATATATATATGTATATATATTAATCTGCATATATATTAATATATATGTACATATATTAATGTATATTTATTAACGTATATATATTAATGTGCATATATATTAATATATATGTATATATATTAATGTATATTTATTAATGCATATATATTAATTTATATATATTTATATATATATATCATTATGTATAAATATTAATATATATATATTAATATGTATATATATATATAAATATATATTTTAATATATATTAATGTATATATATTAATGTATATATCTATTAATGTATATATATTAATATATATATATGTATATATATTAATATATATATATTAATATGTATATATTAATATGTATATATATTTATATATATATATTAATATGTATATATATTTATATATATAATTATGTATATATATTAATATATTTATATATAATAATATGTATATATATTAATATATATGTAGATATATAATATATATATATTCATATAGTTATTTATATATGTATATATATATATCAATATATGTATGAATATATATGTGTATATATATTAATATATATATATTAATATATATATATTAATATATATTTATATATATTAATATGTATATATATTAATATATATGTAGATATATAATATATATATGTTCATATATATATTTGTATATGTATATATGTTCATATATGTATTTATATATGTATATATATTAATATATGTATTAATATATATGTGTATATATATTAATATTTGTATTAATATATATGTGTATATATATTAATATATATATTAATATATATGTGTATATATATTAATATATATATTAATATATATGTATATATATATTAATATATATATTAATATATGTATTAATATATATATTAATATATGTATTTATACATATATTAATATGCAAATTAACGCTTACAAAATGTATTGTTCGGAAACAAGGGATACGATATAGTATTAATTATTACACCAGTCCATGAAGTTTAAGAGATTTGGCTTTTCTTTGCAGAAGAAGGTAATTAGCAAAAAAATAATAAGCAAGTATATTTTTACAATAATACAACTGGTAATTATTTTCATCTGAAGGAAAAAGCCAATTTTTTAAAACTTGGCAGAATAAAGAACTAATTCGCTATATTTCTTGTTTGTAATAATAAAATTTGTTGCTATTTATTTGCATAATTCAATTTCCCTCGTATCTATTTATCGATTTCCACTTCTCTTTCTGTGAGTGTGTGCATATACATATATATATATATATATATATATATATATATATATATATATATATATATATATATATACACGTTCTTAGATTTGTTTTTCGCAACTTGTTAGGACTTTAATTCTGTATGATTAATTTTTTTTTTAATATATTCTAATTTTATTTTGCATTCTTTTTATTATTATTATTATTATTATTATTATTATTATTATTATTATTATTATTATTATTATTATTATCAATTCTTACTGTTACGTTATTCTAACTCATTTATTTATTTATTTATTTTTGTGCTATTTCCTATTGTGTCACTTTATTATTATAATAGTTTTCTAATAATTTCGTTATATGTTATAATTTCTAGCTAGATTTTACTGAGTGTTTTGAAATAACACACACACACACACACACACACACACACACACACACACACAAATATATATATATAAACTTGTTTTAAACGGATTTTACAATTAATAAAGTCCTGTTTAAAGGGTTTTGGCAGCAATAGTAATCTAATGGTTTTTTCATATGTTCCTAATTATATCTCGAGAATAACCACGGCTTTAACATTCAGTTTCTATATGCTTTTAAAAGTCTATAATTTTGTTAATTTTATTTTATTTTATTTAATACCTTTATACTTAAATCCTGTCTAAATATTAAAAAAAAAAGTCTTTCTTATTTCAATCTTAGAAAAAATCTTTCAATGATATATTTGTATGCATTTGCTTTAAATTTAAATTAAATTTATTTGATTTTAACCTCTGACCTAATTTTTTAGTACTGATCTTTATCAACTGTTCTCCAATTTTTTAAAATCTTCTCTACCTTTATTCACCATCTGGATATTATTAAATATGAATTTCAACCTACGGATTTCCATTGATTATTTAATATTACAGAACGTTTTTGCTGCTATAGCTACTCCCCTACTGACTATGTAATTTCAAATACTTTGATCTGTCATGCAAATATGTTAGTTTTCATATTTTGCAGTTTGATTTTATGCTTGAAGTAGTAATATTGTGCTATTGCTTTTCACTGATAAGAAGAAAGCATTCTATGAAATCTCACGGATTAAGGATTTCTTAATTTTTAAATTACTATTCCTTGTAGGTAATTAAAATTTCCGTTTTTCCTTATATACAGGTTTAAAAATTTAAATCTTATATATATATATATATATATATATATAAATTTATTTTATTAAAAATTTTATTCTCTTTTTATATATATATATATAAATTTTATTTTGTTAAAATTTTATTCTCTTTATATATATATATATATATATATATATATATATATATAAAGAGAACAAAATTTTAGCAAATTTATATATGTATATATATATATATATATATATATATATATATATATAAAGAGAATAAATTTTTTAAACTGAAAACGGTCTCTACTGAATCTTTTTCGTCAATTATAGACTGTAATCTTGATATATAGTGGATTTGAACCCGTGGAAGAAATCCGATTTAGTCTTTAACCCGTGAGTAGCTACTTAGGGGTCAAAATTGAAAGTAATTGGAACTTGCCATGCATGAGTTGATTTAAAGTTCTCTCGTACGCATGTGTAAATGTACATTTGTACGTTAAAATCGGTTAAATCTTAACGTTTCCTTATCGATATAATGATAGCTCAAACAGTAACTACTAAGGCTGGATACCGGGCGGTGGTAGTATACATATATATACTAGCAAAAGTACCCGTCATTGACTGGTTTCAAAAACAGCCTATAGAAAATGAACTCTGATTTATGAAAGTATGGTAGGTTATGAAAAGGAAGGGTTGTAAATTTAGGTTGAATTTGGGGGTATCAAAACCAAAGCAAAATATGATGAAAGTAAAAATAAAATAGATAAACCCCATAATTTATTATACCATACCTGTTCACACTGAAACACTTATCACAATATTCTGTGGATCTATATTAAAAAACCTTGTTAAACTTTGTGACATATTTCCATTCTATGGAGGTCAGGTGCGAACGAGCACGCCATAATTTTATTATACCATATTTCTTCACACTGAAACATAATTATCAAAGTATACGTACGCAGACAAATATGAAAAGTCTTTATTAAAGTTTGTGCCTATTTCCATACTATGGAGGCCAGGTGTGAACGCAGACCCCACAATTTTATTATACTATCCCTATTTAAGTTAAAACATACTTATCAAAGTATTCTTATGTACATCTATATCAAAAACACTTTTAAACTTTTTTTTAAATTTTTAAATTTTTTATTTCCAAACTTTGTGGACCAGGCGTAAACTCAGACCCCACAATTTTAATGAACCACCGTTCTGCCAGATCAAATATACTCATTCCTGTGTCTCGATACATCTTCTATCATTATATGTAATCAGTTTTTTAAAATAGTCAACCATATAGGAGCCTATTCGTGACCAGACACACAGACACACACATACATTCAGCTTTATATATATATATATATATATATATATATATATATATATATATATATATATATATATATATAAATAATGAGCTTTTCTTCTATTTTATTGACCGGTATACATATATAAGCAAAGGCTAAGTATAACATTCTGCTTTCATAATAATTTAATACAACCATCGTCCCATAAATTCTTAAGAAAATTTAAGACTTCTAATTATGCTAATTTTTCGTATTGCATCGTCCTTCTACTAAGTTCATATTAATTACTACGATTATCATCAATTATACAGCCAATAGAAAAAGATTTTAAAAGTTAAGTTTTCAAATTACAAATAGACATTCGGAGAGCCATTCTTGTTATCGAAAAACGATAAAAAATAGATATCAGACGATATAACCATCATAGGGAAAAGAAAATGATTCAATTGGGATTACTAAATGCAGTTGTCCTAAGCAAAAACTGGCAGCTTCAATCCAGCGAGAAAAACTTTGAATTGTAAAGATGCCCACTTAGTATTGACCCCGTCAGGATGAATAGTGGTTCTCTGTTTGTGTCAAGACAAAAAGATATGAATTAAAGGTATAAAGAGCTTCAGTATATGTGATATAACGATTCTTGTACTTGATTGATTCGATCTTATCACCCCTGGGTCTAAATATAATCATTCAAATCTCTGTGATCATGCCCAGTATCATGCAAAATATTTTGCAACATACCGCTACAATCTTCTTGTTCTTGGTGTTGGAATATGCATAACAAATCACCCCCTACAATTATTTGTTTAAAGCTCTTACTTAATTAACATTACTGAAGATTAAAATATTTTTATTCATATTTACCCCAAAACAATGGTAGATTGCTATTAAGATGTAAAGGGCTACTGTGAATCGGTGACCATGTATACACGGACATTGTAAGTAGGGAGTTCAACCCCAAAATCAACAGAGATAAGAGCATTCCTGCAATGAACTAGTCTCTGTTGATTGCAGTGTAATAGACTTTTCCTTCTTTCTTTAAGAAGGGGTTTAGTGTATTGTTATTTGCCTAAGGCGCCCTTACCGGAAATGCCGACGGTGCTATCCATGCACTTTTTGTTAATCAGAGTGTCCCTCCTCGAAGGCGCTGACTTCTCAATCCCAGTTTCCGACTCTGGTGTTTATATTCCTGCAGTCGGAGAGAACTAAAACTTTCTTTCACCTATGTATTTATTCAAATTTATAATACCTGTGAATGGTGGGTTGAAAAGTTTGAGTGTTGGACTTTCGGGAAATATGATAAGTGGTGATCGATAAGGTTTGTTATAATTCTAAAAGGAAAGCAATTTTGTCTTAAAAACCACGAGCCGGTAATACATTGTGCATCTACATTTTAAGAAGAGAAGATCACTCATACTTCACAACATAAAGGGAGATAATTTTTAGTTACAAATAGTTATCTCCCTTTAAACTTATTTTCTAGATGGATTTATTTAATCCATTTAACATCCACCAACTTTATATCTATCTCTCTCTCTCTCTCTCTCTCTCTCTCTCTCTCTCTCTCTCTATATATATATATATATATATATATATATATATATATATATATATAACACGAATCTCGCTAGATTCAGCCACTCTGATGAGTCGTAGACGACGAAACACGTGTCAGTGGAGGACAATTATATTTAAAAAATAATATATATGCCGCTCCCTATGTGGGGGTACCAAATTGTTTAAAGGGAAAATTATTCTCAACTCGCATTTAGGTAAAAATGTACCTTCGTAAATAATTGAATTTATTCCAGACGTATCGCAAAAACAAAAACAAATAACACACACACACACACACACACACACACACACACACACACACACACACACACACACACACATATATATATATTTCCACAGTTAAACAACATCGCAGCTAACATGAGCAATGACCGCCAACATATTGGAAGTTCAACACTCGCGTTTCATCCTTATTTGGGCTTATCATATAATATTAGTATATTTATATTAATATGTTTATATCTCTTCTCTTCTCTATATAAATAAAATGAACTCATTTTTTCCCGTATGATTTTGTCCTTAATAGGATTAAAAATCAAGATATTTCATGCAAATATAATATGCACAAACCGCAGAACAATATCTGAGGTGTGTTATAGGCTTATTATTTCTCAAATTCCTCTATAATCTAAGATTTCTATACTTTTTCTGCTGAGAAGTCACGGCCAAAATCGGTTAAGATCAATGGAAGTGGTAAAATATTTTCTCTCTTATAAATTCCTCCTCCCCCTGCCACCACTTAACACCGTTTGGGGATCGTTCACAAGGAACAGTTGAGAAGAGAACACCGGTTTGGCTTCGTAGTTCTTTCATGTAAAGTTATTTAAAATCACTAAACTAAGCTACAGTGCTCTGTGGCGTAGTGGTTAGCGTGCTGGACAATTCACATTATATTTTCACGTTCGCGCCGACCTACCGTAGTCGTTTTTTTTTTTTTTTTCCTAAACAACTGGAATGGACTTTTCTTGGTGGCCGAACTGTTAACGTTGCAGATGTTTTTTTTTTTCACACTTTATTTTCCTACTTTTACTCATGACTCCGGGTTTGATTCTTCCTACTTACCTACCATAACATTTTTTAAAACTCCCCCCCCGTCCCGGAAACAAACACTCGGGCAACGCCGGGTACCCCCGCTAGTATAATTATATATATATTAATATGCATATATATTTATATATATATTAATATGTATATTAATATGTATATATTTAATATATATGTAGATATATAATAATATATATATATATATATTCATATATGTATTTATATATGTATATATATTAATATATGTATTAATATATATATTAATATGAAAATTAACGCTTACAAAATGTATTGATCGGAAACAAGGGATACGATGTAGAATTAATTATTACACCAGTCCATGTAATATCAATATATTCAAACTCGGAATTCGAAACCAGAGTCTCTTACATGCAAGGCGAGTACTCTGCCACGAGCAACCACGCCACACATAAGCAAAAGGTGGCAAAAATCCGAATATCTATATTCTTAGAATTAAGAAAAATTCTGATTACTGTAAAAAAAACAAAAACAAACTGTAAGATAACGTAATAAAATACAAATTATAGGTTGGAATTACCATTCTTATTATAATAATATACCACAGAGGTTATTCAAAATTGCAAGCATATCCCAAGCGATATTAAAATTAACGATGCAAGTCCAGAATTCAACTTGATTTAAACAAATACATAAAAATCTGTATAACGTACGTACTCGTCACTGAACGAACTGATCGAGCTATGCAAATTCACTAGCGGTCTCCAGCCACATGTATATACCGGCCACGGTGTAACAGAGTGCGGACGAAGCAATGCAAAAATGAAAACACGAAATGCGAAATGACGTCACCGGTAAGGAAAAAAAAAGAATATAAAATGGATAAAGACCATGTAAGAGAAGACGATCACGTTAGAGACGTGGATGACATCACGGTCGTAATGAGAAGTTATGCGTGGCGGGAGAATGCGGAAATAAATGCAATTGTTACAAAAATTGAGTCGACTTATTACTTGTCCTATGTTCCTTGCGATGTAGACTACATACAACGCGTGGGTCCCATGTGTAAACATGTGTAAAGTTGCACTAGGAAGATGACAGTCAACGCCTAGCATTTCCTCTCACGCATACTTCCAACGTAGTCATATTCTTCAAAATCATCACACATCTCCCTTTACTGTCCACATTTTATCATCCTCGGGTTTTCAGAAATAAACTTTTCTTTAAAACTCACACTGCACCTCCATTGTATCGTTTTCATATCATTTTTCTCCATGCAACGCATTCCCTCAACCCTCACTCGCCAAGTTTCCCTCCTATAGTTAATCACTCTATGTACACATGCCTGATGCACCTTTTCTTTGGTCAACAGGGTAATGCTCTGCTGGTTAGTAATGAAAAAAAAATTCACTTAGTTTATAATAAACAAAAATTAAGATGAATCTAAAATTACTGTATTTGCAGTATACGGATGACATTTTATGCTGAAAATCAAAATTGTGTTTATAATTACTCAGCATTTTAGCGAATACAGATGCACAATGAGGCATAATTTTGTAATTTTGTTTATCATAAACGCCTGCTATTGCAAGAAAAACGGTTCAAGCTAAGATTTAAATACGCATTCTAAAAATAGAGCAATGAGACATTTTTTTTATCCATCTGATATTGACCAGGTCCCACGTAGCTTAACTTCGGCAATCTAACAAGTTTGTCGACGCGATTATGCCGTTTATGAAATGTTATCGCCTATTACACTGTTTACCTTTCTTTCTACATACACATTCATTGATGTCCTGTAATCATCACTAATGTTCACTAATTACATGTGCGTTCAAAGAAAAACGTTAATCACTGTTATCTTTATGCCTGCACAAAGAGAAGAAAAGAGATAAGTGCCCATATGAAATAGATCTTTGGGGAAACAGTTTAGAGTGACTGAGGGCGAGAGAGATAGCAGCGTTTGCAGATATTTCACAATACGAGAGAAAGAGACACTGGGATGGTCCAGATAGCAAACGGTTTACCGTGAAGGAGGGATAGGAGGAGGAGATGGCCGTGTTGTATACGCGGCTTCACACGGTAATTTGGTGCAAGTCCAGAATTTGACCTGATTAACAAAACAAAAAATATACAGAAATATCTTTATGATGTACTTGTAACGGGATGAAAATGTAATATTCCAAAAAATTGATAAGTTTTTTTTCTTTTTAAAAAAAGAAAACCTAATTTATGAGGAAGCGAGAAAGTTGTGTCTCGGTCTGCCATATTTAATAAATAAGGACTACCTCTCACTTAACACCTCTCTAGAAATAATAAAACAAATATGTAACGTTACACACGTAGACACGCCCGTAAAGGAGACAAAGATAAAGAATAGGAAATAAATTCAACTCGTTGTGTCACGGTTTAACAAATGACCGTTATTCCTTCTTCTCAGGCCACGCGTGACTTCTTGTCTCCGGCTGTGACGTGACCCACGTATCTCTAACGTGATCATCGGTCTGTGCATACGTTCTTCTTTTCATAATCTTTTCTTTTTCTTTCCCGTGACGTCACTTCGCACATGACTCGGTCATTGACATACAGCTGCCATACACGCGCCCGTGCTTTGTTACAGATATACTATTAATCATTAAAAATTGAAAACAAATGATTTTCTATATAAAAAAAAATTACTCGATCAATTTATGCGAATTTTGGAATATGAAATTTTCTTTCAGTGAAGAGTACACACATTATATATACTTTTCTGTATTTAAAAAATTTGTATGGGACTTGCAATGTTTATGTTAATATCACTCAGAATTATCTCCCTTGTCATTTTGAGGCATGGTTGATCATCCTTTGTTAAAATAAATTTAGGCAGGATTTCTTCCTCTATGCATAGACAAGAAGAAAATTCAAAATAAAGATTGTCACCAAAATCAGCTTAGCGACAGATAACGTTTTCATTCACTTGTAAAATTGTTAAATAAATAATTTAAATTGTTAATTTCCATATAGTCGTTTTCATTTATTTATTTCCTTATATTTGTGCTTTAACACTCATACAATCCTTTACAAGAGTGTATTACTTAAAACAGATGTATGCTTTTCTAAGCCTATGACTTCACTTGTGCTATTTGCTACGGATCAGTTGAAATTTGCAGTTGATCTAGAAGTTGACCTGGGTTCAGTTATGGATTGGGCTAAGAAACAGTAAAGACGTCACTTTTTTTCACATTTTTTGCCTCTTTTGCGGTACGGGTTCGAGTCTGCCTGCCTACGACCACTTTTTTTTGCTCAACACACACCTCCAAACATCCGGACAACGCCGGGCACGCAGGCTAGTATAATAAAAAATACGAAATTTACATGAATTAAAATATATTTAAGCGTATTTTAAAATAAGGCAATGGTGGGCGGCCTGCTAGTATACACACACACACACACACACACATATATATATATATATATATAATCATCGACATACAGTCCTATTGCGTTGTATCACAACTCACCAGTGCCGCTAGATTAGCACCTCTTCCAAGCCGAGGATCGAACCTAGAACCATCGCGCTGATAGTCAGCAATTCTACCGATCGACCAACGAGACCGGCGCCCATAAATTATCTCGCCAAATGTCTATTTAAACATTTCTCCACCACGATATATATATATATATATATATATTTTCCCCTTAAATAATTTGTTTGTCTTTATTCTTTTCTTATTTTATTTTATTTCATTTTTTATTATATTTTATTTTTTATTTATTTATTTATTCTTTATTTTCTATTTATTTATTATATATTTATTTATTTATTTTTATTTTCCTTTTTTATTTTTTATTATTTTCCTTTTAGTGTCGTTTAATAACTCTTGCTGACATTTTTTTAAGTGATAACCTGTACATTTCAGTTGACCTATATTATTTCGCCCTATATATATTTTCGCGCCTTTAACATTTCCTGTCTGGGTCTTTTTGACTTTTGTTTCCCTTTATTTTATATTTAACTTTATCATTTTTTTTCTCTCTCTCCTTTTTTTCTCTCTCTCTTTTTTCTTCCTAGATCTTTTTTATTTATAGTTATGTCTCGGAAGTAGAGTGAAAAGCACATCTTATTTTTCTTTTATTAATATTATTTTTTTCCTTGTACACATGTTTGTGAATTATTCCATGGATTTCTGCCTTTGGATTATTATGGACCATCTTCTTCCAATTACGGGATGTCTTTGGATTTTACTTGTACAAATGGAAATTCTTTTAACTTTCTTGAAGTTTTACATTTGGATTTTACCGTCACTGGATTTTTTATCGTCCACCAGACTATTCATTCATGTGTAATCACCTTTTTCTTTACCGTATTTCCTCTGCTTAACTTGTTTTGTTTTCAAGTAAGATCTTTGACTTACTTGTTGTTTCATCAAATACTTCTGCATGCAAAATCCGATGCTGCATTTTGCTAATTCCTACCCTCTGATGAGAAGGAGAGTATTTCTTCGAAACTCCGCGGATTAAGGACTATCCATTTATCTAGTGTTTCCTTTTCAGATTAAATATGTTTTAACTAATTTCAAAGTGTTTTTTAACATTTTATTAACTGTTTGCTCATATATATATATATATATATATATATATATATATACATGTGTGTATATATATACATGTATGTATATATATATACATGTGTGTATATATACATGTGTGTATATATATACATGTGTGTATATATATACATTAATATACATGTGTGTATATATATACATTAATATAAATGTGTGTATATATATACATTAATATAAATGTGTGTATATATATATATACATTAATATGCATGTATATATATACATATACATTAATATACATGTATATATATATTAATGTATATGCATATATATATATTAATGTATATATATATTAATGTATATATATACATTAATATATATATACATTAATATATATTGATATATATATACATTAATATATATATATATTGATATATATATACATCAATATATATATACATTAATATATATATATTGATATATATATACATCAATATATATATATATATACATTGATATATATATTGATATATATACACATCAATAGATATGCATTAATATATATAGATATGCATTAATATATATATATATATTCATTGATATATATATATATTGATATATATATATATATTGATATATATATACATTGATATATATATATACATTTATATATATATATATATATATATATATATATATATATATATATCGCAATATTAATGTACATTATGTTGCTTGTGTTTGGGTGTTCTTTGTCTTACAGATGTTATTTTAAAAGTAAGTGCTAAGGTCATTTTTATTTCAAAATATAATTTGTTATTAATTCATGAAATGTAAACAGCCCGGCCGAAATTGATGTGGCGTAGAGATTTGAATTAATTTATATTTTGAATATTTAATGTTCTTGTTATTGATCAGTTGTAAATTGCAGCGACGACTTAGCAAATTTAAGATTGGAATGGTTCAACATATAAGGGGAGTAAGAAATAGAACTGCGAAGACTATCATGTTCAAAGTATGGCGGTGACCAGTATGGAATATTATGAAACCGTTTTCGTACAGATATTCTCGCTGGTAGCAAATGAATGCATTTTTAATGAGAACTGGCGTGTGCACTTGGAAGTAAATTGCATTAATGCGGCTTTCAACACTAATTACACTTTTATGATTTGCCGCCATTTCTGCACAAAATAGCGGAAATTTTCTTTCGTGTTATTTACACCGACCAGTTAGAAATTTCTTGTATTTTCATGGCGTTTCGATAATTGCTACCGGGACAATTCGAGGCTAATTGAATTCACTTGTATCATTGATTCTCAAAGCTTACGGTAGACATACTTCTTTAGTTTTCTAGCAATTAGGTATTTATCTCCCTTCCCCCACAACTGTGGTAAGATATGATACAACCTCAAAAGGTGGGGATTGAAGAGCCAGAGTATAAGGCGTGTGCGTATTCTTATCGTCAAATTTGCCCGACATTCCCATTGGCAGCGCCCGGTAAAGGCGCATCAGGCGATTAAAAATGAACTAACTTACCTATAAAGCGTACGAAAATGAAGCCTAAGAGTGTGGACTTTTTTTCTTGTACTTTTTTTTTTTTTTTTTTAGCCCAAGCAAGTTGGATGTAAGGTGCCACTATTTGGGACCATGTCTACAGAGACATTATGTAGAAGTTTAACAGCGAGATGTCTGTTCACATTACGTTTATATATCTGCATGTTGGTAGAGTAAGAAAAGCAGGAAACAGGAAGGGAATTCCAAAGTCTAGCAGTTCGAGGGAAGAGACTATTAAAGTGGAAGAGTTGAGATTTTTCTGCTTTTCGGGTTTGTCGAGAGTATGTATGTCGAGGAAGGAAAAGTTTCTAATAGTTCGACAAGCCCCCCCCCATTAAAGTACTTGTAAAACAAACACAGGGTTACAATAGGAGTATGAGCCCCAGCCCTCGTCCCAGTTCTGGAAGATGGGACACAAAGTCACAAGCTGGGAATTTGAAAACCCAGAACGCAAGAGAAATTCGTACTTTGGTCTGAAGAAAAAATGCTTAAACAGTCCCGTCACATTTACATTTATCGATGAGGGGGGGGTTATCAAGCCAATAGCAGCAAACTAATCTATTCACAAAACGCGAAAAGACGAAGTCTGAGAGGGCGGACTTAATAGAATCACACAGAACCATACTTCAGCCGACCGATACACGGTCATTGCCTACTTAAAAATGATACAGACTATCAGATTGATTGTCGAAGACGTATCCTTCGACTTCGTATTGACAACTCATCGCTTAGAAGTATATTGTTAATAATAGTCACCGTTTAAGCACCGCGGACATTAAAAACGTTAAAAAACACCGATAGTTTTTTATTATTATTATTAACTAGGGTGTATAACCGTATATCAAGGCCTGAAGACCACTCGATGATGAGGATTAATGAGTGTCAGTTGGCTGGTGAAATAACGATTTCATTATCGGTAATTGTGGAACTTGTGTAATGTTTGTTTATTTTAGAGAACAGCTCAACAGGACTTTGTTCAGGCTAGACTTGAAAAAGCAGTCCTGCGGTATTGCGTTCCACAGACCGACAGTTCCAGCGAAGACACTTTGTTCGTGGAAATAACGTTAATCTTAGGCACAGATAGATAAAGAGGGAAATTGTTTGCAGTTGTTGTAGCTAGACAAGTATCTGCTGTGAATGATATGCAGGGTAGAGGACATAGATAAACGATCAGTTAATCTACCATGAAAATAACGATAGAGTAGTGATAAACTCGCTACTTATTTTCTGTGAGCTTATCCTCGAATAGCCTCTGGGCCTTGATAAGTGGTGACCTCCATGTAAAAAAAAGAGGAAATAAGATGAGAAGATGACTTAGCTCACTAGATTTCGAAGCCAAGCTAAATATTTATACTTGAAGTAGCATTCACCCGGAATGGGTTAAGCCGGCTTCATTATCATTGCCTCTCCATCACTCACAAGAGCTAACCAAACCAGACGATTTCAATTCACCGATTTTCTAGTCACTCGCTTTTCTAACGGTGAACTTCACAGATTCGGAGTTCCAAGATTAGTTCTATGCCAGTTATAACCGTCATCAGCCAGGTTTTTCTTTGTCACCACATTGCTTTTATCCAACCCTACATAGGAGCTACGAAGTGCCTTAAAGTAATCTCCTCCGGCTGCAATGTACTTGTACCGTTCAAACAACTCCTGGAAGATCCCACGGAAGTCCTCTTGTATAGGCGTATCAATGATCCTCGTCACAATCCTTTTCATCTCCTCAATTGTCTCATAATGACAGCCTCTAAGGTTTTCCTTTAGCTTAGGGAGCAACTAAAAGTCACAGGGAGCAAGGTCTTGACTATAGGGAGGGCGAGGAACTGTCTTAATACCCATGTTAGTTCAACTGTCTTAATACCCATGTTAGTAACAAAGATGGAGTTGTGGAGTGGTGCATTCGAGCAAATCTTCCGCATCTTCAGTTCCTTACGAATAATTGTGTGTACAGTTCCCACATTAACATCAAACTGTACACTTATTGTCTCTCTAGACACACAACGGTCCATGAGATTCTTACTCCTTCCACACCTCTCATCATCCCTTACAGACTCCCTGCCTCCTTTGAATCTCTCATGCCACTTAAAATCTGATGCTCGATTCATGCAAGATGGTCCAAAAGCAGTCTGAAGCATTCCATACGTTTCTGTGACATTTTTTCCAAATTTAAAACAGAATTTTGTTGCATATCATTCTTCTAAAGTGTCCTCAAGTCCAGATTGCATTTTCGAAATTCACCAGCTGTGATAATCAGGCTCTAGTAGGGTGTATTCCAATTCCTGCTTGTACTTGTACTTGTACTTGTTCATTTGAACCTGAAATCATAAAAATTGGTCAGTCATCTCATAAAATGTCTAGCAATAACATACTGAATTTTCAAGAGGCTGCGACAATTTTACATGATTGTACAAAAAGGTCTGTAAACTTATTGAAGGTACCTCGTATGTCTACTGTTATATAAAAGGAACTGTGTGTGTGTGTGTGTGTGTGTGTGTATGTGTATGTGTGTAAGCTTACCCTTATGGACTCCTCAACGGCTATGCCGATTTTTTTTTTAAATTTCACACAAGTGTACTTTATTTCCTTAGCAGTGGTTTTAGATAGGGTTTTGTATCGAAATTTCTTCGATAAGTTACGATAATCGAACAAATCCGATGAAAGAAGTAACAGGCGATTTTGACTAAAGTTAACACCTTACATAGCCTAACAATACAAGTGCATTTGAGAAATTTTATTACCGCACAAGCAGAAAGTTCGGCATAGTAGGTTCTTTGATATGACGGGCGCATTTGAAATGAATGTTTATGTTTAGAGCACAATTGAACCATGATACTTGATTTTTGCATTTTAAACTTTAATTCAAAACATTATATAAAATAATTCTCTACAGTGCAATGTAGACTACAATATATTGTGGACTAGGCCACTGCATGGAGACATGTGACGCTTCCTCCAGGTGCAGCGCGATGAGTCACCAACTAGAACAGGCAATCAATCAATTTGATTGAAAAAATGGCCGACTTCACTGATTTCGATAACAATAAAAATATGGTCGTGTGGAGTATTCGTTGATCATCATTTAATCCCGGGCAACGTCAAGTCTCCCTACTCGTGTTATATGATTATGAATATTAGTGCAAGCACTAGGTCAAAGGTGTTATTTCAATTTTGAGGAAGATGTTAATTGAAGAATATTAAAAATAAATTGAAAAATATGAAAATATTAAAAAAAAATAAATTCTGTTTTCAATAAAAAATACCCCTTTAGTATTAATAGAGAATTTGTGTGGAGAAAACAAAAGCAATTGAATAAATGTATGATTCTCATCGATAAAGTACTACTTGGCTGTGGCAGTGTGTGCGGTCGACTATATTTGTAGATAAAATTATCTTTGTGATTCAGGTTCAAAAATGGATTACGAAATTAATATAATTTTATTATTTTTTTCATTTTTTCATTAATAAATTAATTTTTAATTAATTAATGCATTATATTTGTTTTAATATTTTAGATGAGGTTTGATAATTTGAATTTTTCGAACTACTGATCTCATCTTGAGTTTTATTCTCACAACGTTTTGTCTTTCTTTATGAGTGACTTGTCTGCAGTGACGTAATGAATAAAGTACTAAGTAAATTCCATTCTACATAACACTCTTCTGGTGGTTGAAGGTTCAGTCCTCAGTGCGGTCGATACTAAGAATACAATTGCGAATTGTTTAAGACTTCAACACGGTCATGGCTGACGGAACCTGAACATGCTATTCGCATGTATTAAATAAAGGGTTCTGTTCGAAATACCGTACAGATTCCTGACTTCGACAGAACAATTCTCGAGTTCGAAAAAAGAAACCTGGAGAAGGTCAGAGGTTACATCGACCGAAATGGTGTGAGACTGATATTCACGATGTGGATAGTAGTTCGAATAACTCAAATAATACGACTTAATATATCAGTATATTAATCTAGACTATAACCTTCTGTCAAAAAGAAAGAAAAAAACTGCCAAAAAAAAAAAAAAAACTTCCTCGGTGGTGGCACTCGCTATTTATCTAGATATATTACTAAAATTTTCCGATAAAATTATAGAATTACGTCAGTTATTTAGTTTTTCACATGAAATTATTAAATGGGAGTAATAAAAGAAAATGAGTTAATGTGATCGAAGCAGACATGTTGGCGCTTGCAGGCAAGGTAAATTATCGATAATGACTTGGATTTTATAACTTGAAAACGAGGTCGAAATAAGAGCGTCTTATCTAGTCAATGATTGGCTATGACAGGCGTCATGTCATTTGTATAAATATGCATTTTATTACATGAATTAATATATGGATTTTTATAATGACGAACTAACATTCGCTATTTATCTAGATATAATACTAACAATCATAGAATTACGTCAGTAATTAAAATTAAAATTTTAAAATTTTTTTCATGTATCAATTATTATTA